>NC_064639.1:575566378-575869804 GCF_023864345.2 Schistocerca serialis cubense
TGTCACGATTGTGGTCATCCATCCCATCCCGATACTCCATGTGCCCCGCCTCCCATCTGTGTCAACTGCAGAGAGCACCATCCCACTTGCTCGCCGGACTGTAAGTTTCTGCAGAAGGAACAGAAAATAATGGAATACAAGACCCTGAACTGACTGACCTGCACTGAGGCTAAACAGAAATTCTAACGGCTTCATCCCGTGCGCATGACGTTATCTTATGCCACCACTGTCACTCCTGTTACAGCTCTATCCGTTGCACCACATACAGTCAACCCTCAGAGCCGAAGGACTGCACCTGCCCCCTTGATGGTGGGGGCGAACTTCCCTCCCTGTTGCTCCCGCACCACCTACCTCAGGAGCAGCACCCCCCTCCCCCCCCCCCCCCCCCCCAACCATCGGGGACACCAGTCCCCACTTCAAAGCCGGAGAGTGTAAGTCTTCTTTTGCTTCTCTCACTAGGAAGGGATCACTTGGGTCACTCCCTTCCCAGGTTCCTACCAGTGCCAAACCAGACACCCCCCCCCCAGGGGCTGAAGAAGCCCCAGGTAGCTGGTCGTAGGGCTTCACGGTCCTCTTCAGTCCCGGAGACGGAATCAAAGAAGCCCTCCCCACAAGGGCAACCAAAGGAACAGTGTGAGAAAACGAGATCGAAGACCCCTAAGACCAAGGAAATTGCTGTGGCACCCACTCCACTGCTACCTACAAGCTCTGCATCTGAGGATGTGGTGGAGATTCTGGCATCCGCTGAGGATCTAGATCTTGCCGGTCCTTCAGACATGATGGATGTTGTTCCCATCAGTACTCAATTGGTGGCAGCAGGTGACCCAGCAGCGTAATCTGCCTCCTTGGTCCCTTCACGCCTTTTTCGACCATGGACAATGTCATCCTCCAGTGGAATTGCAGTGGTTTTTTTCCACCACCTTGCTGAGCTCCAACAACTTCTCAGCCTTCAACCTTTCTTCTGCATTGCTCTTCAGGAAACTTGGTTTCCGACGATGCGAACCCCCGCCCTCCGTGGCTATCGGGGTTATTATAAGAACTGGGGAGCTTATGAGAGGGTATCTGGTGGCATCTGCATCTACGTCCTTCACTCTCTTTACAGCGAGTCTGTCCCTCTACAAACACCTTTAGAGGCTGTTGCTGTTCAGGTGTGGATGCCTCAGGCTGTTACTGTCTGCAGTCTCTATCTTCCACCAGATGGTGATGTCCCGCAGCATGTCCTGGCTGCGCTGATAGCCCAATTGCCATCACCTTTTCTGTTACTGGGTGACTTCAACGCCCATAAGCCTCTGTGGGGTGGATCAGTGGCAACAGGGCGAGGCGGCATTGTTGAGCAAGTATTGGCACAGCTTGACCTTTTTCTTTTAAATACTGGTGCCTCCACACATTTCAGTGGGGCGCATGGCACGTACTCAGCCATCGACCTTTTGATATGCAGCCCTTGCCCATTACCATCTGTCCAATGGAGCGTGCGTGACGACTTGTGTGGTAGTGACCACTTTCCGATCTATCTGACACTGTCACAGCGTCACTCTTCTAGGTGCCCCTGCAGATGGGCTATGAATACGGCTGACTGGGACTTGTTCACCTCCATTGCCACTATTGAGCCTCTTACCAATGACACCATTGATGTGGTGGTTCACTCGGTCACCACTAGCATCGTTACTGGTGCCGAATCTGCCATTCCCTGTTCTTCTGGGTCCCCTTGGCGAAGGACTGTGTCTTGTTGGTTGCCCGAGATTGCTGAGGCGATTAAAGATCACAGGCGGGCACTCCAGCGTCATAAGTGGCATCCCTCATTGGCACACCTCATCGCCTTTAAACAGCTCCGTGCGCGAGCCCGCCGCCTCATTCGCCAACGAAGGCAGGAGTGCTGGGAAAGTTATGTTTCCACCTCTTCATCGCAGGTTTGGGCCAAGATTAGGCGACTCTATGGCTATTGGACCCCCGTCAGCGTATCTGCGCTTTCACTGAATGGAGCAGTCTGTACTGACTCCGACACAATTGCAAACCGCTTAGCAAAGCATTTTGCTCGGAGTTCTGCTTCTGTGAATTACCCACTGGTCTTCCGCTCCTTGAAAGAGCGGTTAGAACGTTGGAGCCTTTCACTTCACACGTGCCACCCTGAACCGTACAATGCTCCGTTCAGTGAGTGGGAATTCCAAAGTGCCCTAGCTGCTTGCCCTGATACGACTCCCGGGCCAGGTCGCATCCACTATCAGATGCTCAAACACCTCTCGGTGAACTGCCAGCGACGCCTCCTAGCAACCATATCTGGGTTGAGGGTGAGTTCCCGTCACAATGGCGGGAAAGCATTGTAATCCCAGTGTTGAAACCTAGCAAGAACCCACTGAAGGTGGACAGCTACTGCCCCATTAGCTTCACCAATGTTCTTTGAAAGTTGCTCGAACATATGGTGAGCCAGAGTTTGTATTGGCTACTTGAGTCTCGGGGCCTTCTGGCTCCGTCTCAGGGTAGGTTCTGTAAGGGCCGCTCTGCCACCAATAATCTGGTGTGCCTGGTGTCTGCCATCCGTACGGCCTTTGCACGCCATCAGCATCTGGTCGCAGTCTTTTTTTGACATGCAGAAGGCATACAATACGACATGGCAACATCATCCTCTGTACACTTCATGGTTTGGGTCTTCGGGGTCCGCTCCTGATTTTCATACAAAATTTTCAGCGCTTCGTTCCTTACACATGCAAGTTGCAGCCTCCCATAGTTCCTCCCAAGTTAAGGAGAATGGATTTCTGCAAGGATCTGTCTTAAGTGTCTGCCTCTTCCTAATTGCAATTAATGGGCTCGCAGTGGCGGTGGGAACGTCTCTCAGCTTCCTTGTATGCTGACAACCTCTGCCTATACTTTAGCACCATTGGCATTGCAGCTGCTGAACGGCAGCTGCAGGGCGCTATCCGCGAGGCGCTGTCTTGGGATGTAGCGCTTGTCTTCCAGTTTTCAGCTGCCAAGACCTGCGTTATGCATTTCTGCTGGTGACGCACTGTTCACCCTGAGCCACAGCTTTATCTTGACGGCGAACCTCTTGCTGTGGTGGAGACGCATCTGTTTTTGGGATTGGTTTTTGATACCCGGTTGACTTGGCTCCCTCATATTCAGCAACTGAAACAGATGTGCTGGCGGCATCTTAACGCTCTTCGTTGCTTGAGTCACACCAGCTGGGGTGCCAGATCAGTCTACCCTTCTATGGCTGTACCAGGCATTAATTCAGTCCTGCCTAGATTATGGGAACCTGGCTTACAGTTCGGCATCCCCTTCCGCATTGCGGTTGCTGGACCCCCATCCTTCACAGCAGGATCCGACTTGCCATTGGAGCTTTCCGGACAATCCCTGTCAACAGCATACTTGTGGAGGCAGGTGTCCCTGCATTGTGGTTCCGGCGCCAACAATTATTGGCCGCTTATGCTGCACAAGTTTGTAACTTGCCCGGGCATCCCAATTATTGTCTCCTGTTCCTTCAGTCAGTCGTCCATCTTCCGGAACGGCGGCCCCGATCAGGGTGTATGATTGCGGTTCACATCAGAGCTCTTCTCTCTGGGCTTGAGGTTTTCCGTCTTCCACCTCTTTTCCGGGCCCCTCTGTGTATACCTCTGTGTTGTGTGCCCCGCCCATACCTTCGGCTTGATTTGACACAGGGCCCGAAGGACTCATTCCCTGCTGAGGTCCTCCGACGCCACTTTCTTGCAATCCTTGACGCGTTTCAAGGCTCTGACATTGTCTAAACTGACGGTTCGATGGTTGCCGGTTGTGTCAGTTATGCCCTTACTCTAGGGGATCATTATGAACAACGCTCATTGCTGGCTGGCTGCAGTGTTTTTACTGCCAAGCTGTTCGCCATCTCTCGCACCCTAGAGTATATTCGCTCCTGCTCAGGTGAGTTCTTCGTTATCTGTAGTGAATCCCTGAGTGATATATGAGCTATCAACCAGTGTTTCCCTCACTCTCATCTGGTGATGGCTATCCAGGAGTTCCTCCATACTCTTGCCCATTGCTGCCGCTCTGTGGTCTTTGTGTGGACCTCGGGTCATGTTGGCATCTCGGGAAATGAACATGTTGACAAGCTGGCCAAACAGGCTGTCGGTGCACCAGCCTTGGAGACTGACCTTTCGGAGAGTGACCTCAGGTCAGTTTTGTGGCAGAAGGTATTTCGCACCTGGGATGAAGAATGGTGCACCCTTCCTTCACCCAACAAACTTCGGGCCATCAAGGAGGCTACAGGTGCGTGGCACTCCTTCTTGCGGGTCTTTCGCAAGGACTCTCTTGTCCTCTGCTGGCTGCGCATTGGCCACATCTGGTTGACACACAGCTATTTATTGCACCTCAAGGACCCACCTTTATGTCTCTGTGGGTCAGCTTTGATGGTGATCCACATCTTGTTGGACTGCCCGCTTTTAACTCTGCTCAGGCAGATACGCTTCCTGCACTTTTATCAGATGACATTGTGATGGCAGATTTAGTTTTGAGTTTTATTCGTGCAGGGGGTTTTCCTTGCTTGGTCTAAGTGTTTGTCCTTTTCTTTTGTGTCGAGTCTGGCCTTTGACCTACGATTTTAGATTGGGGCTTTTAGTGCGTTTCTTGGTGGTTGGCTTTTCCTTTTTTGTTTCTATGGTGGACCAACCACTGTCACACTTGGTGTGATTTTAATTCCTTTATTCTGGTCTCTGTCTGTGTCTTTCTTGTCCTGTGTTGTCTCCTATCATCTCCATTGTTTGTTTTTATTATTTGTGGGTGTTTCAAGTTCATGGAAAAAGGGACCGATGGCCCTAGTAGTCTGGCCCCTTCAATCCCACCAACCAACCAACCTTAAATTCATGCCTTTTTGCAGTTTTAATCTACAGTTCATAACCAATAAATTGTGGTCAGGGACCACATCTGCTCCTGGAAATGTCTTACAATCAAAACCTGGTTCCTAAATCTCTGCCTTACCATTATATAATCTATCTGAAACCTTCCAGTGTCTCCAGGCCGCTTTTCCTTCTCTTCCTTTTCCTACTATCAAATTCCAGTCTCCCATGACTATTAAATTTTCATCTCCCTTCACTATCTGAATAATTTCTTTTATCTCATCATACATTTCTTCAATCTCTTTGTCGTCTGCGGAGCTAGTTGGCATATAAACTTGCACTGTTGTGGTAGGCATCGGCTTCGTGTCTATCTTTACTACAATAATGCATTCACTATGCTGTTTGTAGTAGCGTACCCACATTCCTATTTTTTTTATTCATTATTAAACCTACTCCTGCATTATCCCTATTGATTTTGTATTTATAATCTTGTATTCACCTGACCAGAAGCCTTGTTCCTCCTGCCACCGAACTTCACTAATTCCCACTATATCTAGCTTTAACCTATCCATTTCCCTTTTTAAATTTTCTAACCTACCTGCCCAATTAAGGGATCTGACATTCCACGCTCCGATGTGTAGAATATCTGTTCTCTTCCTCCTGAGTAGTCCCCACCCGGATATCCAAATGGGGTGACTATTTTACTTCGGGAATATTTCACCGAAGAGGATGCCATCGTCATTTAACCATACGGTAAAGCTGCATGCCATAGGGAACAATTACGCCTGTAGTTTCCCCTTGCTTTCAGGTGTTTGCAGTACCAGCACAGCAAGGCCGTTTTGGTTAATGTTACAAGGCCAGATCAGTCAATCATCCACACTTAGCCCTGCAACTATTGAAAAGGCTGCTGCCCCTCTTCAGGAGCCACACATCTGTCTGGCCTCTCGACAGGTACCCCTCTGTTGTGGTTGCACCTACGGTACGGCTATCTGTATCGTTGAGGCTCACAAGCCTCCCCACCAATGGCAAGGTCCATAGTTCATGGGAGGAGGACCCCAATTCTAAAAAGCAAAATTGACAAAAAATAATCCAACAATTGGCATAGTCTAAAAGAAAATTACATCAGAACAGCACTAAATTTAATTCGTTTGAAAGAAACAAAAACACCCTTAGTGGAATGCGTATTGTGAAAGCAGTCAAGTCTAGGCATGATGCATTCAAAAATTGAAATTGTAACAAAACTGAAAATACATACTACACCTTTCTAACTGTAAGGAAAGAAACATCTAATTTAATGCTACATCAAACTAATAACACCAGCCCTAACTCTAAAGAACCTGATGAAACTGAAATGAATAACAAATTAAGAGATGTAAAAACAACAAAGCATATGGAGAAGATGTTATAAATGCAGAACTACTAAAACCAGCTGGCCGTTACACTATAAAAGAGACCACTCAACTAATAGGACATATCTGGCAAACTGAGAAAATACCTGAGGACTGGAAAACTGCCCTAATTCACCCTTTGCATAAAAAAGAGAATAGAACCGATGTTAATAATTACCAAGGAATCTCTCTTCTTCTGGTCACATACAAAATTCTCTCGCAATGTACGCTTGATTGAGCCCAAGAACAGTGAGAACCTAAAATTGGTGAATACCAGACAGACCCTTTCCAGAATAAATTCTTAATTTAAAACTAATCCTTAGGCACCAGAGGATTTCTAGTAACAATATTGTATATGTACATTTGTGGATTTTAAAAAGGCCTACGACTCAGTTGATCATGAATCCCTTTTTCCAAATATTAAAGGAACAAGGGCCAGTTGATAAAGTTCTAACACCGATTAAGGAAACATTTACTGACATTAGCTCTATTAAGTGAAATTCATGGGAGAAATTTCTGGATCATTTGATATAAAGACTGATGGACTCTTCCCATTGCTTTTTAACTGTGTTTCAAAAAAGATAATTACAGAATGGTGAGATTAGAAGTAGAGTAAAAATATAGATCAATCAATCAAGTTAGGTAGAAGTAATATTAGAGTAGACTGCCTCACCTTTGCAGACAGTCTAGCAGTTGTAACTAGAGATATTACCAAAGCTCAAAAATAAATAGAAATTCTTAAAGAAGTTGCGGTAAAAGTAGGATTACGAATATCATTTGAAAACATGTAGTATATGACATGCAACAAACAAGCACCAAAGTTTTTGAACATGAAATATGGAAAAATAAAAGGATTTCTCAATTTAAATACTTTGGGGAAATCATACATGAAAACGGTCTGGGAAAAGCTGCAAACGAAGTTTGCTGTCAAAAATTGGCAGCTGCATTCAGATTAACACAAAATATATGTAATAAAAAAATCACTTTCTAAAGTCAGTAAATTTAGGTATTACAGCGATGTAATCAAACCTGAATGTCTTTATGGAACAGAAATTTTAATTTGAAGTAGAAAGAGGGATTTTGAAGAATTTCAAAAGAAAGAAATATTATTAGGTAAAAATTAGGCCGCAAAATTAGTGACTGAGAAACTTAATAGGCTGAGAAGTAATAAGGACATACATGGTGACATGAGAAAGTGAAGACTTAAATTTTATGGGCACATTAAAAGAATGGCAACCACTAGATTGACAAAACAAATAGTAGAATTCTACGAAAACAGAAGTGAGGCCAAAAGTGAGCCAATTAAATGGATTGCTGCAATTAAGGAGGATTTGAAAGTAGCTGATCTAACTCAGGTAGACTTGACAGATAGAAAAACATTCACACCAAAAGATATTTGATTGGAAAGTTGGTGAGACTGAAATTAGAAAATGGACTGGAAGACCATGGTCTGATGAAAGAGACTTCATTCTGAAAGGATGAAACAAATTTGGAGACAGAGAAAGGCCAACCATCAAAAGCGGCATTGCTTGATTTACCTCGTGTGATCCTATTGAACCCACACATTAATAATAATAATAATAATAATAATAATAATAATAGTAATAATGTTGTTCCGCCAGTTGTAAAAGGCGACGAAAAGAACAAACCACTAATAGAGCTAACCCCCTTTTAGTGTGATTAGTTGGTTCAGGACAGAACTAAAGAAGCCTCGGACAAGCGCCGTCATGGTCGGGGACGACGCTTGAACCCTATGCCCGCCCACAATGGTAACGACACTGCTAGCCAACTGGAAAATGAGTCAAATCCAAATAGAGGTGTTTTGCAGGATATGCTTCCTGCAACCACCCTAGAAGGACAGAGGACGAGATGGTCAGATGAAGTTAATTGACACCTCATGTTTTGTTATTACCAAGCAACAAACCTAGGAACCAACACAACTGGATACAGATCACAAGTATACACAACATTTATTACCAGATACCCAGAATTAAAATTTTTAACAGAACAACGACTAGCTGATCAGATCCGTGTAATAATAAAAAATAACAGGATACCCCAGTCAGAATTAGAAAACATCAAACAACAAGTACAACAAATACTGGAACAAAATAATGTGCAATCAGAAGAAGAAGAAAATACAGTAATGGACTCCAACATCCCAGAGCAAACAAACAAAGAACAACACGCATCAATTAAACAGTCAGAGGAAAATGAAATCTTAAGACAGCCACCAGAACAAGCACAAATAGAACACAAAGTGACACACATGTTAGATATAGAAGAAAAATTTCAGCTGACATGTATAGAATACAAAGACACAAATACAGACATTAGACCATTCTTGCATAGACCGCCAAATAACCCACAAGTCGAAACAACAATAAAAACTATCAACACAATCATACACAACAAAATAAATGAAAACACAACTATGGAAGAGTTACAACTACTGGTTTATATAGGAGCACTCACTACACTAAATATACACACTAGGCAGAGATCAGAACCAACCAACACACAGAAGAAACCCACAAAACCAGCATGGCAACACAGGTTACAGATCAGAATAGAAAAACTGAGAAAAGACATCGGACAGCTAACACAATTTATAAGAAATGAAATGCCAGAAAAAAACGAAAAAGGTTAGGGAAAATCTCACAACAAGAAGTGATAGAGCAATTAGATGAAAAGAAGCAGAAATTACAAGCATTGGCCATACAACTTAGAAGATACAAAAAAAGTGAAAATAGAAGGAAACAAAACCAAACATTCAACACAAACCAAAAGAAATTTTACCAGACAATAGATAACACACACATTAAAATAGACAATCCACCAAACATAACAGACATGGAACACTTCTGGAGCAACATATGGTCAAACCCGGTACAACATAACAGGCATGCACGGTGGATACAAGCAGAAACAGATATGTGCAAGATGATACCACAAATGCCTGAAGTGATAATTTTGCAACATGAAGTCACCCAAGCAATTAATTCTACTCACAATTGGAAAGCCCCTGGATAAGATAAAATAGCAAATTTCTGGCTAAAGAAATTCACCTCAACACATTCACATCTAACTAAATTATTTAACAGTTACATTGCAGACCCATACACATTCGCTGATACACTTACACATGGAATAACTTAACTGAAACCTAAAGATGAAGCAGACACAGCAAACCCAGCTAAATATCGCCCCATAACATGCCTACCAACAATATACAAAATATTAACTTCAGTCATTACACAGAAATTAATGACACATACAACACAGAACAAAATTATAAATGAAGAACAAAAAGGCTGTTGCAAAGGAGCACGAGGATGGAAAGAGCAACTGATAATAGATGCAGAGGTAACATATCAAGCTAAAACTAAACAAAGGTTGCTACACTATGCATACATTGATTACCAAAAAGCTTTTGATAGTGTACCCCACTCATGGTTACTACAAATATTGGAAATATACAAAGTAGATCCTAAATTGATACAGTTCCTAAACATAGTAATGAAAAATTGGAAAACCACACTTAATATCCAAACAAATTCAAATAATATCACATCACAGCCAATACAGATTAAGTGTGGAATATACCAAGGAGACTCATTAAGTCCTTTCTGGTTCTGCCTTGCTCTGAACCCACTATCCAACATGCTAAATAATACAAATTATGGATATAATGTTACTGGAACATACCCACACAAAATCACACATCTGCTATACATGGATGATCTAAAACTACTGGCAGCATCAAATCAACAACTCAACCAGTTACTAAAGATAACAGAAGTATTCAGCAATGATATAAATATGGCTTTTGGAACAGACAAATGTAAGAAAAATAGCATAGTCAAGGGAAAACACACTAAACAAGAAGATTACATATTGGATAACCACAGCGACTGCATAGAAGCGATGGAAAAAACAGATGCCCGTAAATATCTAGGATACAGACAAAAAATAGGAATAGATAATACAAATGTTAAAGAAGAGCTAACAGAAAAATATAGACAAAGACTAACAAAAATACTGAAAACAGAATTGACAGCAAGAAACAAGACAAAAGCTATAAATACTTATGCTATACCAATATTGACCTACTCATTTGGAGTAGTGAAATGGAGTAACACAGACCTAGAAGCACTTAATACACTTACACGATCACAATGCCACAAATATAGAATACATCACTTACATTCAGCAACAGAAAGATTCACATTAGGCAGAAAGGAAGGAGGAAGGGGATTTATCGACATAAAAAACCTACATTATGGACAGGTAGATAATTTAAGAAAATTCTTTATAGAAAGAGCAGAAACTAGCAAAATACACAAGGCAATCACTCATATGAATACGTCGGCTACACCACTGCAATTTCATAACCACTTCTACAACCCTTTAGATCACATAACATAAACAGATACGAAGAAAGTGAATTGGAGGGGGAGGGCACTACATGGCAAGCACCCGTATCGTCTAACACAGCCACACATTGATCAAGATGCATCCAACGCATGGCTAAGAAAAGGCAATATATACAGTGAGACGGAAGGATTCATGATTGCAATACAGGATCAAAAAATAGACCCCAGATATTACAGCAAGCATATTATTAAAGATCCTAATACCACAACAGATAAATGCAGACTTTGCAAACAACAAATAGAAACAGTAGATCACATCACAAGCGGATGTACAATACTAGCAAATACAGAATACCCCAGAAGACATGACAATGTAGCAAAAATAATACATCAACAGCTTGCCTTACAACATAAACTTATAAAACAACACGTTCCCACATACAAGTATGCACCACAAAATGTACTGGAGAATGATGAATACAAATTATACTGGAACAGAACCATTATAACAGATAAAACACCACCACATAACAAACCTGACATCATACTCACCAATAAAAAGAAGAAATTAACACAACTAATCGAAATATCCATACCCAATACAACAAATGTATAGAAGAAAACAGGAGAAAAAATTGAAAAATACATCCAACTGGCTGAGGAAGTCAAGGACGTGTGGCATCAGGATAAAGTTGACATTG
Source organism: Schistocerca serialis cubense (assembly GCF_023864345.2). Lineage (NCBI taxonomy): Eukaryota > Metazoa > Arthropoda > Insecta > Orthoptera > Acrididae > Schistocerca > Schistocerca serialis. The sequence continues at coordinate 575,577,643 of NC_064639.1, forward strand.
CACCAATTATACTATCAACTACAGGAGTCATACCACACAATATCCACCAGTACATCAACGCAATACAGCTACATCCAAACATATGTATACAACTACAGAAATCTGTAATTATTGATACATGTTCAATTACCCAAAAGTTCCTAAACGCAATGTAACATATACCACACAGTTAAAAGGAAGTCACGCTTGATCAAGGTCTGCATCACTTTCCATTTTTAACCAGACATAACGTCTGAGAAAGGAAAGAAATAATAATAATGAACTGTTGCTATTTAAGAGAGCCCCCAAGAAAAACGAGTTATCATTGGACAGTGAAACTTCGTGGAAACATTTGTGAGTACATGCAGAAGAGAAATAATGAATAATTGAAAGAAACATATTTTGATTTCTGTGTGAGAAGGTAACATTTGTTAACTGTGTATCATATTTACGATCCAGTTTACAGATATTGCTCACTCAGTGTGGTGACCGTCTGTATCCTGGACAGTCTGGAATCCCACTATATATTCCGTTTCGCAGTTGTTCACAGCAGGTTTCACATACTGGACCATGGAATGTTCACCTGTTGTGACATAGCTTGTGCACTGCTTGAATATCACACATTGAGTCAAGTGTTCTCAGCCATGGCAACAGTAACTTCAACTGTTTGTAGCACAGCTGGCCATCAGCCTCTCCCAGTTGTTCCAAAATCACCAGTTGCTTCAAATATCTGTATCATGTTTCTCAACCCCAATGTGGAAAGAGGACCTCTCCATATTCCTTTAATTTATCAGCTCTCACAAAGAGCAACAATCCTACTGCTGCTATTTTGATAAAACAGCTTTACAAGTAAAGCCATGTTCACCTTGTCCAGATCCATGTTGACTGCCTGCAACTGTAATGCACTCAGATGCTTGTGTGTCAATCTTATGTTGTTGTACCAATGCCAGTGCCTGATGAAAGTCATGACACTAACACTACCAGCAACACAAATCCTGCAGCACACAGTCTGAACATCATTTCTATACAGTTGGGTCTGTTATGGTAAATAGTTTACCATCTGAAATGGCTCAAGAAGCGCAGTTTTAATTATACCCACCCTATATATGCAAAAACTCATGTTTATTTTTTGTACTGAAAGCAGATGCGTAGTATCAGTACAGTAGAACTGATACACAAGCATCCAAGTGGCAGGCAGTCAAATGACTCTGGCATCTGAGTGGAGATGCCTCAATATAAGGCAGACACAGATCAGGAAGCCTCTGCACATGCAACATGTAGCTGTTTTGTACTTTCAACATGTAGCTGTTTTGTACTTTCAACATGTAGCTGTTTTGTACTTGACATGCACAACTAGTAGAGACTCTCATTTATTAGAAAATTTGAGATGTGTTACTAAATATTCCCAGAGCATTAAAAGCTGTCTTAGAGTAAACAATCCAGACTAAGTCCACTTTAGATGGTATTAGAGTTTCACTAATAACAAATAACCAGGAATATAAACACCTTAGCTAAACCCACAGCACACTCACTGCACACTCCACAGATCACATCACAGCTGAGTCAGATTGGTCATGCGCCAACTTACATGCTGGATTCTGGCATGGTCTCATGAGAGGGCACTCCTGATTACAAGTGCTCTCTTGGTAATGATACTGCAGTGGTCAACAGTAATATTGCACCAGCTTTTCGGTTTACATAGTGGTGTCATGAAATCCCTTCTCCTACAGTAGTGACTGCTGGGGGAGAAGACACAGGTGGTGTGTGATGCAGATAAGTCACCACCAGGACAGTTGGCAGTTCAGTGTCTGTAGGCGTTCTTCCTCAATACTGAGACAGGACTAGATTCAATGGAACATTAGTGAGTTGCCACAGGACTGGAGTGTCCGCCGAGAGTGGAGAAGCAGGTAGCTATTAGTCATGTTGATGGATGTGAAATTAGTTGTGCCGTAGAAGTCAGTGGATGGAGACCTTGGTATACATCATAGACCTGTAGCAGACAGAGATAATCTTGTGGATCCCAGTTTGGTAATGTCCAAACTGATGGACCTCTGTCAGCGTGCCCACCCAGAAGGGAGATGCTGTTGTGACAGGAGCAGCATTCTTTGAGTGGGTGTGATGATGGAAGCCTCGAAGCCGCCCCACCGAGCTGTGGCCATCAGTCATGGTATCCCTCTAAGTTGACAGAAAACCACAGAGGGCAATTAGGTATGGTGTAGGACCTAATTTCCTCATGTGTGCTGGCCACAACACAACAGATTGCACTTAAGTCCTTTTGCTGCCAGTCTCTGGAACAAGAGTATGAGGTTGTGGAAATGGTCCTCTGGTATAGTAACTGTAAGGTCCATCAAGGCATGTGGTACAGTTTAGAATACTCTGTAGTAATTGCTCCATAAAATGCTGTTAATATGGATTGCTGAAGAGATTTCAAAACATAAAGTAATATATATAACGATAAGGGGCATCTGCCATATTGAGCACTAGGTAAGCTTGTGATTGTGCAGTCAAGGGAGTTAAAAAATATAAAAGAAGATGCTGTGGCTCAGTGTTGCAAAGAGTTAATCCAAGAGGCAGGTAGCAGGTAGGCACTTTGTTTCCATTTCCACATGTGAATTTATTGCCACTTTAAAATCACCACAAAGTCTCAAGTTGCTGTGGGTATGCATGCTGTTACCAGCTGAGGGAATAGGCAATAACACATCATCATTAGCAAGTCTGTTTTACCGGTGTCCCTTAGAGCCTGGGGCTGTGGTGAGTTTTGAAAAAGTATAGGGCCACTGTCACCTTAAGAGTGTCACAAGGTTCGAAATAAAGTTGCCTCCTTTAATCCAGGTGACAGAATTTGATCATATCTGTCACAGAGAATTTGGGGGAGTGCAAGGTCCATTGAATTGCGTGGCATTTATTGTTTCATGAATCATAAATCCAAAAATGTGGACAGTCTATTCTGAAAATCTTATTCACTTTAGGGTTAGCTACCACAAGAAAATTTACTGAACCAGTGACTTTACTGCAAGTGAGTAAAACTGAAAGTTTTTGTAACAAGGGTACACAATGGTTTCAATAGGCCCAAAGCTGTGTCTCAGCTGAATGCATGGGTGGTGACCCTAAACTCAAGTGAATGGGTTGATTTACCAAGGGGACAGAGGCATCAGTGTCAAACAACAATTTCTCTGAATGTTTTCCTATGAATGTATGTTTACTGGGTTTACATTGCGAGAAGTTTGCACGTCTGAAGATTATCACTCACGTTTTTCACTGCCATAGATTTGAGCATATTTGCATGAGAACTGTGGCATACCTGTTGTAAGTGTCCTTTTCTGCTGCCCACCTTTGGCATGTTGCACTTCAATGGGAGCACGCACTGGTAGCAGTGTTTACAGTTGGGGCAACTGTGTTACTGCTTACTTGTCTTGTTGCTGCTTGTGTAGTTGTCAGTCCATGACACATGTGAGTGGCTGTTGGAAGTGGCGTGATGTCTCGCATGAATGAGTGTTTGAGAGGCGACTATTGCAGCTTCTTCTTCCATCATAAACAAACTGTATGCTGCATGGGCAATGTCATAGGCCTGAGCTTTTCATATTACTTCCATTTTCATCAGTGCATGGTTCCTCATCTCCAGGTTGGGGGTAAGATGCTCAACAATGTGACTGAATACTGTCGTAGTTCTGCCCACACAAACTTTTAAAATTGCAACTTCTACTTAATCCCTCTAGGTCAGTGGTCCAGTCTGTCTAAGATTGATTTAGGCTCTTTCTCCACTACTAAAATTATAACTTGGCTGCCAAGTTCCTTTTTTGATAAACATTCTTGCGATGAAGAAAATACCATAGACGGCTCAAGTTTCACCAGATTCATTAAGACCTCTAGTTTCTGTATTGGGTGATACAGTTTAGGAATTTGTCTTTCCATGCCGGAAATTTGACAAGCCTTAAAACTGCAGTCATCAGTAGTAACCCATCCCAGTACTTGATGGAGAAGCTAAATATGGGCAGCATTGAAGGTGTTACTGTTACATTTGGTAATGTTTGCACTGCTCACAGTATTGCTGCTGTTAGTTTATATTAACCCTATGTGATTTGTGTTAGTAGTAGCTGTAATTCCTCCTTGATAATCACAAAAAAATCTCTCCTAATTACCAAACAGTTTAAGTCTGATCTCACACGTCACAGATCCCATTCCCATTGACATTTTTGTAAAGGCACATTGCACACAAAACTAACAAAAAGTAACTCAGATTTATTAGACAATCTGAGCTCTGTTACTGAACAATCCATGAACAGAACAAGTTGTCTTCGAGTAAGCAATGCAGTTCAGATCCAGTTCGCACAGTATTAGAGCTTTGCCAATTACAGTGCACCCAAGCACTTTAGCCAAAACCAATAGCACACTTGCTGCCTACTTTATAGATTGCATTTCAACTGACTCAAACTGTCCCTGGATGAGTTCATATGCTTAATTCTGGCATGGTCTCGGGACATGGCACTGATCATGACTAGCTGCTTCTGGATAGTGTTGTCACAGCAGTCAGCAGTAAAGTGGTGCTAGCTATTTGGTTTCTGTACCGAGTTCTGGTGGTGCTACGATGATTTTATAATTTTAGATGCTACTATGTTTGCAAGTTTGTGGTATACAAACATGTATTCACTTATTTTGCAACAATATAAATATTATCTATATAGGAAAAGACAGAAGTTGCAGACAGCCACACTTGAAACACACTTACAGAGAGACTTATGAAGGCTGTGGTGGAAAGCTCTATGTATGTGTCATTTAAGCATGCCTGTCTGTAGTTTAATGTGTTTTCTTTACGGTAAGTACCAATCTGTCTTTTCCTACATTGTTGATATTCCTGCCTGTAATTTGCATTGTTTGACTATAAATATTGTGATATGCACATGCTAATTACTGTAAGGTGGACGAGAAAGATTGGTGCAAACCAAAGGCATTAGTTATGCAGAGCGTATCTTGCTTTGAATCTACTTCTGAGTCCCATATGTATTAGAAATGTGACAGTTTGTGTGTATATTTGTTACTCTTTTGCTGTGAAGCAGCTGAATGGATTTGAAAGAAATCTGGAATGGAGTCAGCTTATACTCTGAATTTACATGTAGGATACTTTAGAAGTATGTAGTAAAAGAGTATTGATTCGAAGGATATACCAGGAAATGTGGAACAACAGTTACTCTTAGAAAAAGCTATTTACTCTTTGACTTTTGATCTCTTATCATATTTGTGAACATGCTTCTTTTGTTAAATATGTCCTACATAATACAATTCAATGCTTATACAGTCCTCAAAGTGTTTAATCCTTACTTCCATGAAAGCTTCTCTCATTTTAGCCACTGACCATCAGATGTATCTAATAGCTTCTGAGACATTTGAAGGCTGATGATGATGGTGTCATTTAAACACTGTACGACAGAAAGACATCTTGCTTTTACAAGTAGAATGTGGTAGCTTTTAGTTAGGGTGAATTTGATTGTGATATGTGAACATATTTGCTGGTAACAGGCACATACATGAAGCCAGATGACATTATTGCATGTACAAATATTATAAAATTTGCACTGCACCTAACTAGAATTTGCAAATTTTCTTTCTTCGAGGAGTTAGCATGTTTGTTACTCAATCACGCTGAAGCAGCTGGGCAAATTTGGATGAACTTTGGAATGGTGATAGTCATACCCTGAATTAACATATGGCTTACCTTTTTTCAGAAAAAAAGTCACTGTTTCTGTGGGACAGGTATCATGACTGAGTCATCCATGAAAGTTAACTATCAAATGAATGCGTGACATTTAGCATAGAGATTGGTTTTTAACTGTTTTGACAAATGAAATAAGTATGTGCATAAATCTAGGACAGCAGAAATAATCCTGTCGGATAAAATCATCAGTGAACTGAACAATGTAAAGTATGCGTATGAAAATATTTCTCAGTACTTTAATGTACCAAAATTGTACAGTGGCACCAGGTTTTCACATCACAGACCTGAGAAGGCATACTGTGGAGGCCACAATCATCACCGGTGGAGCCAAGAGAGAGATGACATTCAGTTCACGAATTCCTATTATCCCAACAAACTTGCCTTTCCAGTTTAAACACTTCCGTTCCCTTTGAAAGTGGCCTTATCGATCACTACAAAATGGTGTCAAGGATAAACATTAAAAGTGACATATTAATCTGGACACACCATGTTTTCCACATGGACAGCTATATGTTGGCTGTTCGCATGTACAGAAAGCCAGAAATCTCTTCATATACATGGAGAATAAGAAGTCGTGGAATGTTGTGTACATACATACACACACACACACACACACACACACACACATCATAGTAGGTTTCTGGCTCTCCATGCACTCCAAGACAATTATGATCTTTTCTGTGGTAGGCATATTGCAAACAGTTGTGGAATTATTTACTCCCTCTCCTGGCACATTTTGTAATTCTCTACTCAGTCACGTAAGTTTTTTTCCATAAGTAAGAGAGTGAATTGGAGTTTGGCAGCCTTTTATTTTCAGTGCTGCATGGTTTTCTGGGCCACAAGTGGCTCACACCTCAGTACTTGCAAGAGATAACTTTCGTGATGGTGCATATGCAAGGATAATAAGTTGCAGCATTAACTTTATTTATAAACAGTGTAACTGTGCAACCCATAGGATGCACCTAGTGGAGTACAATATCCGTAAAACCAAATTTGGCAATGCACATTTTTTGAACTTGGTGTCACAGCATGTCTGACATTTATTCAGACACTAAATTTCAGAAGCCCTGTAATTTTACATGTGATGATGGAAATAAGCTAACTCATATGCTATTCATAATCCAAATAACAAAAATTCACTTTTTATAATTATTTATTCCATCATAAGAGGATGATTTTCCATCATGCTTCATATGTATTCAGTCAAGAATACATGCAAGACCTCTGCAGCAGGTAATGAAAACACCATATTGTTCATGTGGTCTACACTATTGTGAACTACATTCATGGAAAATTAATTAGAAATTCGCAGATACAGTAGGCCTTACACAAAACTATTTTGTGCAAAATGTGTTAAATAGTGAAGTACCATCATATGAAAATGAAGAAGCAAGTCTTCAAAATGCATCCTGTCAGTAAATTATTACAAAGCTTATTTAATGGTGGTTTTGATTGTGAAATACAATTTAACAAGTCATCTCATAAGTTCAATGCAACGGTGGTGCCAACTAAATTGAAAGTACAGTCAAAGATTTTCAAACCACCAAATGTAACGAACTCATCTGAAGTATGGTGGAGTGAATGGCATTACATTCATGGTATCTTTCAACAATATCTAGAATATTACCAGAACAGCCCAATTTGCCCTTTGCTTCAGACATACTGCCAGTATATGGGAAAAAATGAGTGCATGGGAAGTGAGGTACATCAAAGAATGCTAATAAATCTGAAAAGCTTAATCAATTCTGTTTCAGTAGGTTTTTTTTCCATTACTCCTAAACATTATGTCTTTCTTTTATTTTTGGAGCAGTCCATCTGTTCACTCTTTATTTGTTTACTGCAGATAGGTTTTATTCAGTATTGGATCTGTGTTTATGTAAATGAAACCTGTAGAATAAAGTAAAAAAAGAGTATTTATTTTCTTAATATTATTGTTTAGGATATAAAATTAAATTTCAACATCATGTAAATTTTCACATTATCTGTCCTCCATTAGATCTTGTAATACAACCACTGTAGTGATTGGGTTTGCTTCGCCATGTTGATACTACAATAGATTATGAAAATCATTGGCATTTCTGATGTTTTTTAAAATAAATTGGTGTACAACAGGTAATGCACAAGCTGTGGAATGTGGAATAATTTGATGAACAGTTTGTTCTGCTATCCTATTTGTTAAAGCCACGTGTGATGCGTGAACCTAATCATCTAATTGGAAAATTATTAAGAATCTTTGTAGTATTTCATTCCTTGTGGGGAACAGGATAGACCTACTGTCAAATTTCGGTCTTGGTTGCTCTTCCAAAAACCAACCTGGATGGTCTACTAGAGAGTGGTAGTGTTTGCTTTGTCCAAGGCATTTGATAAGTTGCATGTACCCCACAGGGCACTTCAAATTGTGAGCACTTCATTGAACTCGACCAGACCTGAGTGGGAATGAGTTTGGTGAACTCGGGATTCTTGTGTGTCACAGATAAGGAGAATCTTGTCCCTGAGGACCCAGTTGTGAGCATAGTATGAAGTCTCTATGAAAATATGTAAAAGAAGCCTCAAGGTAAACTATAATGAAGTTGGCTGATTGACTGTTTAGGTGCAGTTGCTAGGCACGTTTTGAGGGCAAATGTCACGTGCCACTCCTCAATTGTATTAGGCTTAATCAGAGAAATAGCTTGTATATCCCTAGCTTCACTTGGTTCTCTGGTTATAACAACTTTTTCTATAAAAAAACTTACAGTGGCTTGAGTTGTTTCATGAGTAGCACCAATGAGTAAGGCTGACTTTGAACTCAACAAGAGAAGATGTGAGCAATACCTTCCTGAACACAACCCTACAAAAATTGGGCAAGCTAATAGTAATAGAACACACATCAGTTGTGAGGATCTTTTATTAATTATAATGACTAGGAAGCTACCGCCTTTCTGCCTACAGAAAAAGTACTATGGAATAGCACATTGTTGAAATGCTAATACATTTAGATGATAGTTACTTAGCGAAGAATGGGAGGCGAAGATATGAATCGCATCTGTGATATTATTGAATACATGTAACATAAATTTCAGAAAACAAAGGCATTTACATAAATTGTAACATGACTATTCTTCTAAAATATATTTCTACTTAAAATTACAACTGTTATCTCTAAAACTTTAAGCCTTTTGGACATTCTGTAGTCTGTGCAAGAGCTGAGCAACATGAATACATTGTGGCGAAGTTAGAAGTGGGGGGGTGACAATAAATTATGTAGTGTTGGCTGGGAAAATCAGGCATCCATTTTCAGTGGTAAGGGTAACTTGTCTTGTTAAGTAATACTGAATTCTACCTTTGCCACATTGTATTCATGTTGCTCAGTTCTTGCATGCGCTACAGGCTGTCCTAAAGTCTTAAAGTTTTGGGAGATTACAGTTGTAATTTTAAGTAGAAATACGCCATGAACAATTAGTGTGAAAGTCCACATGTGAGAAGTGTTTCAGGCATCCATCTGACAGATCATCTATTTGTTGAAAGTTTTATCAGAATTGATTAGTGACTGAAGTTGTTGCAGTGATACTGATCACTAATGCAAAAAGTTCACAAAGAAAGGTAGGACCCAGGAGTATACCTGTTTTCGTGGAATTGATGAATCACAGCTACAAACAATGTATCTAAAAGTAACTGAGAACCCTAAATTCTGATATGATAAACAAGAGTTTTGGTTAAAGCTCAGACACATCATGAATCACCCTCTAGATATGATTGTAACGATTAAGCTGATAAAATGACAAGGATCAGGAAAAGAAACTTGCAATGTTGCCATTCTGTGGCTCCATGTTGGGCAAGACAAGTAACCTGCTGAAAAGACAAAAGATCAAATCGATCTGCAGGCCTCTGACAAATGTATCAGTTACTGAGACCAGTTAAATGCACAGCAGGTCATGGAACACCTGCGGTCTACGAGACACCTTGCAGGTGTGGCCAGTCTTATGCCGGACAAACAGCACGCACTGTATACAATGCAGGAAGGAGCACGAGAGACTTTTTAATTGCTTACACTATCTTGAGAAATCTGCTTTAGCTGAGCATGCCTTAGAAAATAGACACCAGATAAAATTTTATGAAACATCTGTCGTGGCTTGCACTAGTGGCTTTTGGGATTGTGTAATTAAATAAGCCATTGTAATAAAAATCACTGGTAATACCCTAAATAGAGATGGGTGTTATGCAGCTCAGCTTGGCATGGGATCCAGCGATCACACGTCAAATGCTAAGTCAGTGTATGCCCTGATGTCACATCTGGCAGCTACTGTACATAAGGGGTGTACCAGTAGCCCACTGAAGTCGTACCATTTGAGAATGGTCAAGGAGTGCTTGACCAAAAGCTCATGTAATTTTAATCACTTGATATGGTCATAGAATGTTGTGTAAACAGAGACTGTTACTTTTCCATTGAAAATAGAATGTAGTGAAGCTGATATAGAGAACTTAACAGCTTCTCATCCATCTTGGAGGAGGACTATATATGAAAGGTTAAGTAGTTCCACAGTCAGTTCCTGGCCAAAGATCTATGAGAAAAATCGTGACAAGTTTTGAACCTATATGATGTCAATGAATGCGTTGACACTTTCCAGTCTCTTTTGGGACCAGTCAGATATTGAAATTGAAGAGGACAGAAAGCCAAAATATTAAATTTATCCTTAAAGGCATTATCACACAATAATGTTATTACTGGAATGTTATTTTACCTCATCAACTCTCACAAAATGTGAAAAAAAATTAAGATTACTCAAAGAGAACAAATTACCAAATTATATTATACATTGGATTTGTTGTGGAGTTAACCACTTTATTAGCTCATACTTATTGAGAATTTCTCTGCCAATATTGGTGTGCAGTTATTGGACCTGCAAGGCTTGGTTACCACAAGAACTTAGGCACTGTTCACTGTGAGGTATTTAGCTGTGTACTGTTGCCTACGGCACCAGTGAGCTCCACACCCAGCCTCATTATTGGATCTGGTGAATCACCATTTTCTGGCATCTAGTGGCAGTGTGCTCAGATACAAATTGAGATTCTTCACTGTTCCAGAATCACCATTATACCAAACTGTTGTTTGTTCTACTATGGAGTTGATTTTCCTAAATCACTGATGATCAACATCAGTACTTATGATCTGTACTTGGCCAATTTAGCAGATAAATTTATTGTTTGATACAGATGAGATGCGGTCCATCTCACTTGCCTATCTGTAGCATATAGTCTCTACTGGTCATTGGCTTCCTTCTGTCTGTGAGAAGGGCCACCAGTGTGCAGTGCTGCTGGTGTACAGATTTCAGTATACTACATTTTGAAAGATTGTAGTATGACTGGTCTGTAAGTTATTGGAAAGAAATTTCTAATGTAGTATCACGATAATTTCACCATCTCTTTTTATCTTTCCAGCCAGCCTCTTTTTTCTGAGTTTCTATTTCAACCTTCTTTTGATTTTTTGTATCCCGATTTTAGAACATTAACCTTATTTGCAGTTAGAGAAGTATGGCTGTATGGATTAGTGAGATCAAAATGGGAGAAAGTGAGTGCATTTTAGGTGAATTTGTTATTTTTTAATCTCCTTTGTATCAAACAATTTTAGCAGGGGCGCTAATAAACTTGTCATTGAGAACCCAATTTAGCAACAAACAAACATAAAGTCTGCTGCTGGATATTTTACCTGCTAGGTTTAATATATAATAATCCTTCCATTTGGAGCTTTTCCTCAATATACTATTTACCTTTAAATTGCTCTCAGGCCACCAGGCTCAAATGAAAGTTAGTGCTCCATGAGACCAGGACTACCTGGTACTGACTAATCTCATAGGCCAGTGATTCCCAGATGGTGGTACACCTACCACTGGTGGTACAAAAGGACATTTCTGGTGATACGTGTACAGGTAAACAAAACTTTCATTGACACGACTAGCGGCAGTTCAATGGAAGATGCCTTCAAGAACAACACTGTGCTTTCTTTCTGGATGGGATTAAAAACAGATTCCCCTTCTCTTTTCAAACAAGGAATCTGATTTTTGGTGCTGTTTGTGTCTACTTACATGTTTAAAAGTGGCATTTCTGAGTGTGTACATCAAAAGTAAATACAAAAATAAGACTTATTGTTGAAGAAGACTTGAGAGTTAAGTTGAGCTCAGTCGAGCTAGACTTTGAAACTCTGACTGAAGATAAGCAGCAACATACTTCCAACTGAAATAGACTATTGTTCTTTCTGACTAATTACTGATTTTGAAGTGTGGTTTATGATCAAAGCTTGATTTGATCCTGAAATGTTTTGCTTGTTGGACTCGGTTATTATCTTACACAACTGGTCTTTATTATTGGCGTAGTAAAAGTTTAATAAATATTTTAAATGTCATTCCTCTCTTACTCAATGATTATTTGTATCAGAACTGGCTTAATTTCATATTATTTGCTACAAATGAGTACCACCTGTGATCATTAATGACCGTAAAATAATGCGGTATTAACTTCTAATTTTGTCTCATTTCTACCAACATTGTAGTTGATCAGCTTAACGCAAAAACCATGTGTGTGTTGTCAGCATTGAGCAAGATGGCAGAATTTATCTCCCTCTCCCCCCTCCACCCCATACTGTTCTTCCTCTTGCAGCAGTCTCTCCCTCCCCCCCCCCCCCTCTCCCTCACCTCATGGTTCATTAAAAAATATACAAGCTGTAGTGGTATGCTAAAATTTCTAAAAATAGCACCCAGTGTGCAGTGACAAAAAGTCTGAGTAGCCCTGCCATAGTCTCTTCAATTGTTTCTGTGGGAGATTCCAGTGGATCTCCTCATGGATTGTAATGAGGTATGTGGGAAATCATTAAGGTATGCAATTTATCGGTAATCAATACACACAAGGGTAAACTGCCAAATAGTAATTAAAGCAGTAGTTACTTTCTTATATCCCTCCACCTTGTGATGTTGTTTTCATAACCTAGCTTCAACCTGCATTACCTTAATAATGGAAACATATTTACTTCACTGGCCACACTATCTCAATCGGATGTCAAACCTGAAAGATTTTTGATTATATTGTGACTGGGGAAAAAGCAGGAAATCCAGATTAGAGTTCTAGTCTGAGACACTTTTCCAATTACTTATGTACTTTTTACATTACAAGTGTAACCTATCAGAATTGTTTGCCATGATATCATTTTGTGTTATCTTCATTGATTTCATCCACATCAAACCATTTCAGTGCATTTAATTCATTTCTGAAGATCTTTTTACTTTGATATTTTCTACCCACTCACAAATCTGAAATCAAAGTTTATAGGAGCCATCTAAAATTAAACCACCAACACTAGGCTCATTAATCCCTTCTTGCTGCCTCCCAGAGAGCATATCAGACCACTCATCATTTTGTCTTAGAAACAGTCATTAAGGTCTGCATTCTTGAAACATAAATTTTCAACAGAAATTTTTTGTTAATTACTGCCCTTATACATTTCTATTATTTTTTTAGTGAATTCTGTGGTTTTAGTAAGAGGAGTACAATCTGAAATGGGTAAATTAGTTGAACTTACCATCATGCATATATCAGTGTACATTGTATTGTACAGTAGTAATACCATGAACAAATACGATTTTGGTAAAGACACATCATTCCAAAATGTAAAAAAGACTGTGAATGAAGAATGAAATGGACTGGAAAGACAGCCATTACTCCTGGTATTATAATTTAACAGTTTTTGCCTGTAACTCAAATAAATCACTGATACAACAACCTTTTGTGGAAATTGGGAATGCTATATGAATGGAGCTCATATTAGAATGTGTAGAAATGATACTTCGTATGGAAAATATCAGAAGAGACTGGAAATGGGAAAAATGATATGTGAGTGCATTCAGTGCACATGTTTTGAAAAGTAGAGTAAAAGTAACAGGAAACAGTCTCTCGGGTGGAATGGCACTCGGAGTTAGTGGATTAAAATGTGTTGCACATAACAAAATGAAGTTAGGCACACAATTAGAATTGCAACAGAGGAACTAGAGCAAGCAGTTAATGTTATCCATGATTGCAGAAGTAAGTACAAATATGGTGTGTTACTGAGATGATTTCAGTGACCTTCATGTTGTGGCAGGGGCAGGTTCTGAGGCAGTGCTGGTGGCACTACTTGTATAAAAAAGAAAGAAAGAGAAATCTATGCAAACTGCGCATTAAACATTGTTTTGGAGTATGTATTTTCTGATTTGAAGAGCTGTGTTTCGCCGCGAGCGCTCTCGTGGTAGTTTTCTGTAGCTTGGAGCCAGCTGGAGATGGGCACTGTCTGCTCTCATAAGAGCCATGTGAAAGGCTCAGCCGTTGGTTACAGCACATTCTGCTGCTTGACTCGCTGCGGCTCACTTCGTTAGCATCGCTCGCGTACGCCAACGCCACTAGCCCAACGTCATGTCCGGATGTAGCAATGGAGGAAGAGGCAAGATAGCTGCCACCGTCGAGCTCCTGCTGAAGGCAGTCAAGAGTAATGGTTGCGGCAAGAAGAAGAAGAAGAAGAAGAAGAAGAAGAAGTGGAAGCCTGTGGCACAATTACATTGCTATAAATGTCAGAAGTTGAGACACACAGCCAGGACCTGCGATGACATGGTGGCATGTTTTGAAGTGTGGGAAACCGTACGACACGCATAACTCCGACAAACTGAGAGGTACCATGGCAACATGCGTAAATTGTGGCGGCGCGCACACCGCAGATTCGCGCAGCTGCAGCTAAATGAAGTGATGGAAACGGCAGAAAGGGATCACCACACATGAAGAGGTGGCCCAAGAAGAAAAGGTGGACACCCCACCCTCCAACTCAAGCAGAGGAAGCGGGCCTTGCCACAACAATGACAACGAGGATGCGTTCCACGTAACGTTGTGGAAAGCCAGCTAGGACACCATTGTCGCGCTCAAATCCACCATGGCGGAGAGGGCGGCCCTGAGGGTGGAATTCGACGAGATGCGTTGCAAGGCGACACAACTGACGGTAGCCCTGTACCTCGCATCTCACACAACCCCTGGAGAGGCGCTGACCCCCACCAGTATGGGGGTAGACGTGGAAACGGAAACGACCGTCTCTCTGGCCAATGTGGCAGGTTGCTAGTGAGGTTGTCATGGAGTCGGGGACATCTGCTGACAGCAAGAAGATGGCCCCCTTGGAAGCCATCCCTTCGGCCTCTGCAGAAACGCAGACGGCAGAAGAGACGCCCATGGACACTGAGGGAGAAGAAAACGAGCTGTTCGAGTGCCTGCCCCTCCCCAACAGGAATTGTGTGAGGGAGGTACTCACCAAGATTGTAGACACCCTGCGCGACAGCAGATATCTCCACCATGGTAATCCCTATCCCTTCACGGTAACCAATATCCCTCCCCTACCCCACAAACCGTATTCTTTCCACTGGGGGTGTGAAACCCTAAACCAGAAGGTCAACTGGAGGGAACTCGTCCAGTGTGCAGATCTGGAGCTGATAAACTGCTACCCGATTTTCACTGACGACGACTGGAAGTACATGATGGATAAAGCCGTCCTGTATATCCAACAGCAGACGCCACAAGTGGACATCTCTCGTCTGAACAAAATCGAGTTCAGACAGCCTGGAAACCACAAGAAGAAGAAGAAGAATAAGAAGCTGCCAGCGACGTGGCCGATAATTCTTCCCTTTACAGAAAACCAGGGGCCCATCCAGAACCAGAGGCAAAACATCCTAAACAGCGAGGAATTGAGGAGGAACAGCTTAGTCAAGCTTAAACTCGTATGGCTCGGGCCAAGGACAAGGCCCGTCATTTTAGCGACAGCGACAGCGACAGCCAGCTATTGGTTTCTACACGCTTGTTATGGCGGAGGTAGGGCCACAGCTAGTCTGGCTCAAAGCTTCACGTTCTTTCCGCTAGAGAACAGTAAAGTGGGGGACCTGTAGAAACACGATCTGTCATCTAGCTTTCGTGTTAGAATACATAGGGGCGCAGATTTCTTGTAATCCAGTTTTACAATCTTCAAGTTAATGAATGCTAATTAAGGCTTAATTAAATCGAATAAAGAACTGATACACCTAAATATCGTTATAAATAGCTATATGTAATTTGAATATAATTATGCCCTTAGATTTTGAAACTAAGTGGATTATTTCAATATTGATATATATTTCACAACAATTCTACTGCTACAGAACAAAAAAATAAAATAAAACAACTTAAGAATTCACCACCGGTTGAGCATCTGTTTTCCCAAAAAAGGTGTAATATTTCTGTCTATATTAGTTACGTTCGTGTATTAAGTTCTGTACAAACATTTTGTTATTGCGTGTCAGGCAATTGACCGTATATAGACAGTGGCGGATTAAAAAATTTTGCGCTCCTAGGCACGTCGTATGATATGTCCCCCCCACCCCTTCCCAAAAAAAACGTCTTTTAAACAATAACTATTACCCAATCACTTCACAATTGCCGTTTCGGATGGGAGCGCTGTGAGCTGTTTCCGTACTCTACTCTTCGTTGTTTTGAAGGACGCGTTAGCGGAAAGTCGCGCTCAATCAAAATGTTGTATGGTTCCTGAACTGTATTTGGTGTACGGCAGCGATTAAAACAAACTTAAATTTGCATTGTGTTAACACATTCTTCTGCAAAAGACAACAGAAACGAACACTAGGAAAACATTTCTTGTATGGCCTGAAAATTCAGCAGAGCGTGTAGGAGACAACGGATTTTTGTTGTACATTCACTTACAATTTGTTCTTTTACACCAAACCGCTGAAAATGAAAATAAAAAAGTTGTGTTACGATGTAAAAATTGAAGCGAACGTGTCATACATTAGAAATTAATACGTACTTTTCCAGAGATGCTTCCAAAATTAAACTGTCTGTTTACGATCTAATAACTTGAATGTGTAGCAGATAAAAAAGCACGTTCGTTATTAATACGTGAATGTATAGGAAAGCGTAAGAAATGAAAATGAAATAGATATTTCGGTGCACGAACTAATAACTAAATACAGACGTACAAACACACAACTGTGTTTGCTATTACATAATTTTACAGACTAGTGTGGAAAAATCAAATTTGTTTTATAATGTAGTAGTTAACGTATAAAGCATTAGGGCCTGTGTACCTAGATGCTGCATAATAAGTGTATACAATACCTTTAATCCATGTAGGGCTGAACAGATTTGTCCTGAAGCTACCGCTCTTACCATAGCTCTTCCTAACGCTATTAGCAAAGCTTTTACGTATTTATCGACAGAACTCTGAACTACGCGATTTATTAACACTTTTTCATCTGAGCGTGCTCTCCGACAACTTATATTCCCACTATATCTATACATTTCAGCAGACGCCAAGAATACGCATCAGTTTTAGTATACTACGGTATCAGTATGACTTGACTGTACAGCGCCGAGCGGCCTGGGTCATTTGGGTATTGTTTAGTATTGTCGGGCCTTCGGTCACGTCTATACGTAAACGAGGTTTAGCTTCGCGATCGGCAATTGTAAAATAAACAGGTCTTGCGCAGTTTGTAAATCCAGTGAATGTGCTCTAAGTTACAATAAAAATCACATTATAATCCTAAATTTTTAAAAACTAATATGGATAAGTAAACAAACTCACCAGTCAGCAAAGTTTGCGTCTGGCTTTGACGGCAGAAAACGCGTTCATAGTTCAGACGCTTATCAGTTTGGAGGTCAGCTTCGATGTGAAGGCGTTCAATGTCTCCTCAGAAAACGTAGAACGTAGGTATGATTTCTGTCTTTTAAGAGCCGAAAACGAGCGTTCTGCTGAACAATTTGTAAGTGCCATACATAGAAATATTCTAAGAGCAATGTCAACATTCGGAAATAAGGACTGTAACCTCTCTTTTTCGTAAAAGTTGACTCATTTCGACTGGTGCATCACTAATCTCAGAAGATTTCAAAAGTTCCGTGAAATATACACATTCACTAGGGAAGGAAGGCTCTGAATCTGTTTCATATGAGGCTTGGAGTTTTGATGCACGTTCAGCAATATCATCAGGTGATCTGTTCTTATGGTTACTGAAAACTGTGAAGGAGTCCAGCAGTGTTCTATAACTTTCCATCCTCCTCACTAATTCGGGGTACAGGTTGTCGAGTAGTAGTAGAAATGTTTCAACTCTAAATTTTTCCCTTCCACTCAGAAAAACTTCTTCAGAGTCCGCTTTTTCGTCATCATAAAGTTTGCGTTTTCGTCATATTTTATAGGTGCATTCATAGTCTATATTAATCACAATCTCCATGGATTTATTTTCATAATAGTCGAACATGCCACGAATAGATGCAATAAATCCTAAAAGTGATTCATATAATTCATGCACTATTTTAGTATCAATATTTACACTTTGCAGTTTCAGAGTTACACTATTAAATATCTGGAATATGTCCATCCAAACAGTCATCAATATTACTGTTTCTAGTCTGCTGAGTTGATTCATAAAGCGGAAGCCTCATTTCGCACAAGTGGTTTTTCAAACGTATTATTCGCAATATGTGTCAGGGCATTGATGACGCAGTCCCAATTTTCATATGGACTTAAGACACGCTTCCTCTCATGCTGACCAATGTGTTTTCGATAAACTTTTTACCGTTTTGCTTCCTGGTTTCATGAAAAAAAGTTTATCCCAGCGCTGTGTAGAAACAGAGAAAAATTATAAAGGTTTTGCACTACTTGAAAAATGAAAGGTGGGAATTTAAGGAGATGGGACCTGGATAAACTGACTAAACCAGAGGTTGTACAGAGTTTCAGGGAGAGCATAAGGGAACAAGTGACAAGAACGGGGGAAAGGAATACAGTAGAAGAAGAACGGATAGCTCTGAATGATGAAGTAGTGAAGGCAGCAGAGGATCAAGTAGGTAAAAAGACGAGGGCTAGTAGAAATCCTTGGGTAACAGAAGAAATATTGAATTTAATTGATGAAAGGAGAAAATATAAAAATGCAGTAAATGACGCAGGCAAAAAGGAATACAAACGTCTCAAAAATGAGATCAACAGGAAGTGCAAAATGGCTAAGCAGGGATGGCTAGAGGACAAATGTAAGGATGTAGAGGCCTATCTCACTAGGGGTAAGATAGATACTGCCTACAGGAAAATTAAAGAGACCTTTGGAGATAAGAGAACCACTTGTATGAATATCAAGAGCTCAGATGGAAACCCAGTTCTAAGCAAAGAAGGGAAAGCAGAAAGGTGGAAGGAGTATATAGAGGGTCTATACAAGGGCGATGTACTTGAGGACAATATTATGGAAATGGAAGAGGATGTAGATGAAGATGAAGTGGGAGATACGATACTGCGTGAAGAGTTTGACAGAGCACTGAAAGACCTGAGTCGAAACAAGGCCCCCGGAGTAGACAACATTCCATTGGAACTACTGACGGCCTTGGGAGAGCCAGTCCTGACAAAATTCTACCATCTGGTGAGCAAGATGTATGAGACAGGCGAAATACCCTCAGACTTCAAGAAGAATATAATAATTCCAATCCCAAAGAAAGCAGGTGTTGACAGATGTGAAAATTACCGAACTATCAGTTTAATAAGTCACAGCTGCAAAATACTAATGCGAATTCTTTACAGACGAATGGAAAAACTAGTAGAAGCCGACCTTGGGGAAGATCAGTTTGGATTCCGTAGAAATATTGGAACACGTGAGGCAATACTGACCCTGCGACTTACCTTAGAAGCTAGATTAAGGAAAGGCAAACCTACGTTTGTGGCATTTGTATACTTAGAGAAAGCTTTTGACAATGTTGACTGTAATACTCTCTTTCAAATTCTGAAGGTGGCAGGGGTAAAATATAAGGAGCGAAAGGCTATTTACAATTTGTACAGAAACCAGATGGCAGTTATAAGAGTCGAGGGACATGAAAGGGAAGCAGGTGGTTGGGAAGGGAGTAAGACAGGGTTGTAGCCTCTCCCCGATGTTGTTCAATCTGTATATTGAGCAAGCAGTGAAGGAAACAAAAGAAAAATTCGGAGTAGGTATTAAAATCCATGGAGAAGAAATAAAAACTTTGAGGTTCGCCGATGACATTGTAATTCTGTCAGAGACAGCAAAGGACTTGGAAGAGCAGTTGAATGGAATGGATAGTGTCTTGAAGGGAGGATGTAAGATGAACATCAACAAAAGCAAAACAAGGATAATG
Organism: Schistocerca serialis cubense; assembly: GCF_023864345.2. NCBI lineage: Eukaryota > Metazoa > Arthropoda > Insecta > Orthoptera > Acrididae > Schistocerca > Schistocerca serialis. The sequence goes on from NC_064639.1 coordinate 575,597,477, forward strand.
GAATGTAGTCGAATTAAGTCGGGTGATGTTGAGGGTATTAGATTAGGAAATGAGACACTTAAAGTAGTAAAGGAGTTTTGCTATTAGGGGAACAATATAACTGATGATGGTCGAAGTAGAGAGGATATAAAATGTAGACTGGCAATGGCAAGGAAAGCGTTTCTGAAGAAGAGAAATTTGTTAACATCGAGTATAGATTTAAGTGTCAGGAAGTCGTTTCTGGAAGTATTTGTATGGAGTGTAGCCATGTATGGAAGTGAGACATGGACGATAAATAGTTTGTACAAGAAGAGAATAGAAGCTTTCGAAATGTGGTGCTACAGAAGAATGCTGAAGATTAGATGGGTAGATCACATAACTAATGAGGAGGTGTTGAATAGGATTGGGGAGAAGAGACGTTTGTGGCACAACTTGACTAGAAGAAGGGATCGGTTGGTAGGACGTGTTCTGAGGCATCAAGGGATCACCAATTTAGTATTGGAGGGCAGCGTGGAGGGTAAAAATCGTAGAGGGAGACCAAGAGATGAATACACCAAGCAGATTCAGAAGGATGTAGGTTGCAGTATGTACTGGGAGATGAAGCTTGTGCAGGATAGAGTAGCATGGAGAGCTGCATCAAACCAGTCTCAGGACTGAAGACCACAACAACAACAACGAAAAATGAACATGCTTCCCGACAACAGCTTGTAGCACTAGTGCCAATTAAATTCAAAGAATGTACTGCACAAGGCATATAATGCGCTTTAGGACTCAGTTCTTTAATGCGTGCCTGCAAACCAGTGTAGATTCCTGACATATTGTTTGCGTTGTCATATGACTGGCCTCTACAATCAGTAATATCAGTGGAATTTGTAGACAGAACTTTTAGTACGGCCTCAGCTAAGTTTTCAGGCTTTTGTCCCGGGTTTGGTAAAGGAAGGAAACGTTCAACAGGTTCTCGTTCACATATCTTAATATGAAAGATAATTGATCAATATGTGAAATGTCCGCAGTAGAGTCTACTATTATAGAGAAATATTTTGCCTGTTTTATTTCACTTATGATAATTCTTTTTATTCGTTCAGAAAAAAGCTCTATTATTTCATCACAGATTGTTGAAGAAAAACAACTTGAATGTCCCTGCCCTGGATGTCCATATCTTTCAATGTGCTCTGCGAGAAAAGGCTCAAAATCAGCTAAAAGTTCAAGAGACATCATAAATTGAGTATTATGTAATGGATGGGATCTTTCAACGTGTCCATGTAGGGAAATCCACGACTTTTTAGCCTCTTCACCACTGCAAACACCCTTTTCAATACACTGCGCCAGTACATTTTTTCTGTCTCAACATATGACTCCAAATGGTTATCTATTGTTCCAAGTGACCTTTTTTTTCTTGTTAAGAGTGACAACTCAGAACTTTTGTGTCCAAGTGAATTCTTATGATGAGATGAAATATTAGAAATATTTTTCCAATCTGCAATACCATTAGGAGCAATCGCAGCCTTACCTCCTAATTTTACATGGTGCTATAAGGGTATACTAGAAAATCACGCAAAGTTGATTCACCATTTAAAAGTTTACGGTAAGATACATTTTTGTTCAAATATCTGGTTTTATCGCCTATTGATGTTCTTGAATTAGAAAAATCACCGTTACAATTTTGATTATTGCCACATTGCAAGAGAATGTCGATTGTTGATTCATTGACACACAATTTTGCAGGATCATCACTGATGAGGTCATTTCTTTTTGTAATGACCGATTCGACATTTAGTTCTTTTTAAACTCGAAATTGCTTTTTTTCATTTTAACTTTTGTTTCGTTTGTATGTAATTTTTTTACAACAGCTGCAGTGCCATAAATATCAGCCGTACTACTTGAAGTCGAACCAGCAACATTTTTTCTCGAAAAATGTATTTATTCAGCCAAGCGTTTTTAGAACATTAGCTTCTCGTTCTCGCATTTCCTTCGATAATTTCCGAAATGCCGCCCCGTTTTATTTTACACGTTTGCATTTTTCACTGTTATTCATGTTAAGGCACTTACAAAACTTTCAACCAAGTCAAAATAAAAGAAAAAAAAATTGTAAAAGGAAAGAAAGAAAGACTGTATCCAGTTCCAATCGTACACCGCACATTAGCGCAAACCTTTTTACTTTAAACATGGTACACGAGCACGAAGATTTTTCCTTTAAACGCGGTGCGATGAATTGACCAACTCTTGATTACTCGACGTAACTGTACTATGGAAGAAAGACAATGCAGAATAATTCAATTACATTGTCGCCTGTTTCTCTGTTTTCAGTGTACAGTAGAAACACACCTGCCGGCTGGAATTCGTCTCGTAAAAAAATAAAAAAAAATCAGTCCCTTTTTGGTTTCTGTATCCCGCGTCGCCTGAATTTTAGCTGGGACGCAAATATGTTCTGAATATTCTTGACACTGTCCTTCTAATTTGAAAAGCGAATAAGTTTACCAGTTTCTTGCAGTGAGGTGTGCTGCATCGACGCTTATACCACTTATTCTTATATTATTTTAGCAGTTTCTGTGGGCAGAGAAGACAGACTACAAATTTTAAGTAGTCTTGTTGACAGTTGATGTATTGCGAACACTGACTACGTGCAAATGCACCTTTTGTTTCAACATAAAATAAAAATAACCTTTCCTCGAAGAAAAAACTCTTAGTTAAGAAGTGTAATATAAAATTTGCAATGCCAAGTACTATTCGATTGCACAGAGTGGAAACTTTGATATAGTGCAGGCTGCAGCACAATAAATGAGACAAACGAAAGTTGATTTCTTCTTCTCTTTTCGCAAAAAAAAGTAACAAAGAAATTAAAATTTTTAAACTCTTGGGAAGTGTATTTCACACATTATTTTGTATTCTGTTTATGTTCTTTTCGTATAAACATGTGTTTAAAAATGTAAAACATTCCCAGTATCAACATGTTTTGTTAAACGGGTGTCATTAAATCAAAGCTCAGATATTGAAGACCACAGAGCTTTCACATTAATTACAGTAATGGAGCGTTGACTTGGTTCTTCCCCGTAATTTCTACAAAGCATTTGAGTCGGCTTTTACATACTGAGGCCCACACGTTACAGTATGTAAGAAACTGCTGATTAGTTTATCACAGCATTTTCAGGGGTCCCGGTATTTTCAAGGGAAAAATATGGTGGGGTTAAGTAGAAGCCGACAACGTTCTCCGAATAATAACGTTCCAAACATTGTACTGTAGATTGCCGTCCTGACAGATTATTTCAAAATATTTAGAACAATCATGAAGATGATACCAGACAGAAACCTAATGTTAAATTTCCATTTAGTCACCAAGTAAACTATGTATATTTCCAAGCTTGTATTGTCTAATTTCGTTCTTAAGGCTTATTTAAACTAGCAAGTTGTTTAACAATATTCAATTTTTTTGTCGTTTGTAAGCGCATTTATTTTAAAACGTAAAAGGTTAAAATGAGTACAGAGCAAAAAATACCGCCCCCCTTTAAGGTACCGCACCCAAGGCCCGTGCCTAGTGGGCCTATATGTAAATCCGCCACTGTCTGCACAGTGTTGTCTGTAAGGGAAAATTCATTTGACTGTGAAAATAGCAAACATGAACAAATTAAATGAGTTATTAAAAACGTCATTTGACGAGAGGACTCTCAGATAAAAAACGAGGAAGGCCACTCCCGAATATTCTGTAGCAGCAGACAAAAAATCGATGCCTTAAGCTCAACCGAGAAATTTACCAAAAGAAGAAATGGACTTGTGGTTGTGAAGAAAGCAACGCTGTTTTTTTGTTTTCCATGTGTTTTATTTTGGGAGGGGGGGGGGGACGTTAATTGGTGTAAGACTGGAGTAACTGATATTGGGATTATATCGTCAAAAATGAAAATACATTAAATGTCAAAGCGACACATGAATAACGTGCTTTGCCCTTAATTTCTAGACAAAACCGGTATTCAGCAGAAATTAGATTCGCAGTGTAGACAAACAATTGACAGACACAACAACCATGTAGAAAAGAGTAGATATAAATTGAATTTAATTAGAAACTGTATTCGGTTTTGTGGTGCTTTGAAACTGGCTCTCAGGGGCCACGATGGACCTGATGCCTCTCAAAGTAAGGTGGTTTTTTGCGATCTAATTCAGTTCAGCGCGGAACTGGATAAACATGTTAAAGTTTACCTCATTCTAGCATCAGTGTTCAAAGACACTTCTGAGACTGTTCAGAACGAACTAATGCAATGCACGTTGGAAGCGTAGTACCATGATGAAGTTCGTAAAGAAATAAAACGTGCCGATTATGTTGCAATAATCGCGGATGAAGTCACAGATGTGTGCTGCGAATTTCAATTGGTTATTGTTTTGCGTTATGTTGTTGGGGGAAAACCTGTTGAAAAATTTTGGAACTTTGTTAATCCAGAAAGTCAGCATGCTCAATCTATAGCTGAGTATATTCTGAAAGAAATTGGACCATTAATTTGCGATGATTGAGCATAACTAAAAGCTCAGAGTTACAATGGTGCAAACGTTATGAGTGGCAAGCCGAACGGGGTTCAGAAATTAAAGACAAATATCCATTGTTTTTTGTACACCTTTCAGGTAATTCTTTCTTTCCTAGTTCGCCACAGAGATCAAAAGTGTTGCACAACATTATTCAAAAAAGCTCCCTCCGTGCGTGTGTGATGAGATAGAATTACCGTTCGCGAGTAGTAAGAGATGTTTTTGAAAACAGGGAAAAATCGTATTACTCTTATGGAAGTCACCGAAACAAGCGAGAGCATAAAACTTATCTCCTATTGGAAAAGCTGTTTCCTACAAACAAAGACTGCAAGATAACGAAGTCATTTTCTGGCTATCATTTTTCTATAAGATAATGCCCCATACAGAAGCACTTTTTAATCACCTGCAGAAGAAGATAATTGAACCGACCAAAGCACGCAGGACAACCAGGACATTGAAGCGGTAATGCTAAACATCAGAGATGACATTGATTCCATCCTTAACCAGATTTCTTTTGAAAATGATGAAACGATGTCTGCCAAGAAGCAACGGATTCTTGATGGGCATAAAAATAGAAATGCTTTGGAAGCGTGCGATGCCCTCTTTTCGGAAATAAAATTACGTTTTCAGTTCACTGCCAAATTATTTGATGTAAATCAGTTTGACAAATACATCACAGATTTCCCTGACAAGTACATTGAAATTAAATACACACATACATTTCTGAAAAAATGTTGTTGGGCGAGCTTCAAGTTTTCTATGCTGGGCTTGAGTTGAGAGCAGTTACATTTCTTTCTCTGATTCTAGAGGACGAACTTCGTTACACATTCGATGACGGGACTGTTAAAGCTTTGAAACTGCTAATCACGACGCCTGTCTCGACTTCATAAACTGAGAGTTGCTTTCCAACGCTCAAGAGAATTAAAACGTTCCTACGAAACGCCATGAAAGAATAATGACTGAGAGTCTTGGGAATGCTATCCTGTGGAAAGTCGTTCGTGTGTAAAACTGAACATTTCAATCTGAGATAATAGATTTATTGCCAACAAGAAGGAGTGACGAATCGATTTATAATAACGTTCCTATTAATTATTTTGAAGCTGTCTTCATGGAGTTGCTGCTTTTTATGAGTACGATGCTTTTAGTTTGAAATGTTGGTAATTTGATTAAATTTATTTTGCAAAATCCAGATTACAAGCTCGAATAATTTATACAAGCTCTATTATTTCTCGTACTGGCACTCTTGTTGTAGCGGACACTTTCCTGATAGTCGGCAGCGGACGTAAAACAAACGAAAAGTTCTGGCTGTCGAGAGGAGAATAGCGGAGTGGGACAAGCCACGCCTCCTTCTCACAGGGCTGGCAGCCTACGTCCGTGTTGTGTGCTCCTGGGAAGGCAGAACCGATGTAGTAATGTACGTATGGATAGCTGATTCAATTTGGTGATGAGAGAGTCACATTCAAACCCTGTGACAGAGCAAGATTGCTCTCTGCACTCATTTCAAAATAAGAAAATGAAACTGCCAGCAAGCACAACTCAAAGCAAAGCCCGTAAATATACTTGGTAACGGCTAGAGCGCAATTGTTAGCTGAGTGTGGTGGTAGTTCAGGCCCTATCTCCACCGGTATCTACAACCCGTGCTCTTACGCCTGCTACGTTAAAACGACCGAATATATCCTGTGTGGAGTGAAGAATTGTGCCGTTGATATGTGGGCATTTGTGTGCGCGAGAGAGATTTTCAGAGTTAGTGTTCCGTTTTATATCTCTTGCAGACATGCGAAAAAGGCAGCCAAAGCAACCTCCCCCCCCCCCCCCCTCCTCTCTCTCTCTCTCTCTCTCTCTCTCTCTCTCTCTCTCTCTCTCTCTCACACACACACACACACACACTTGCTATCATGTGTTTGCACCTCCAGTGGAATGCCTCAGCAGCCGCCACTGCATTGTGGTATTCTGGATGTCCAACAGTTGTATGATATATAATACTCATCATTCTGTGTAACAGAAAAGTTTAATTGACTGTGTTGATAACAAAATAATGCTTCAAGTACAACTGAAAAACGGGATTGTTATGCATTTGGATATGCATATTTACAAAAATGTAATTCACCATAGTCGATTGGTGGCTTGGCAAATAATTTCAGATTATAAGTTTCAGTATCTAGTTACACCTAATTTTTTTTCTCTTGTTTTACTTTGCTTTCGTGTCTGGTGCAGCATTATTAAGTGAAAAGGACTGATTGGTAGTGTGATTCTGATCCCACTTTAAACTGTAAGTTCCCAGATGATATTCAAGACAACATTTGTGATAATAATTGCTTTACTTTTATTGAGTCAATGGCTAAATAGATGAAGAGTAAATTATATGTATGAAAATAACACATTTCACCCATTGGTCTGGTTGTGAAATAGTAATTATATTTCTGCTTGTAGGACAATTGCAGAAATGTACTCTGCATAGGGAACATTCATATATTTATTGCTTCCTTTATTCTTATCTCCATATTATGTTAAATATAAGGAGTGTGGAAATGAGAAGATAAAAAATGTCATAACAACCAAACAGAGTGAAATTTTCAGAAGCCACTTTGGGATAGTGTAGCATGACATAAAGGCACATGAAATGTGCACTGCCCCCCCCCCCCCCTCCCAATAATAATAATAATAATAAAAGCTGTGCCCTCAGCAGGCAAGATGATTCTCACTGTCTTTTCCGAGGTCAGATAGCTGATGCTCATCGAATTCCTTGGAAAAACCAGTAACAGTGACTTGTACTGTGAGACACTCCAGAGCTTAGGCAAGTCCATCAAGAGCAAACAGCCAGGATTTCTCACAGAGGGAGTGATTCTGATCCATGATAACATGCATCTGCAGTTCTCCAAGTTTCCACAAAGTGTGCTGGCCAAGTTTGATCATCTGCAGCAAGGATTTGTCACCCTGCGACATCCATCTGTTTGGTCAGCTAAAAAAAGAAAAGAAAGCTCAAAGGGAAATGCTTCAACTTAGACGATGACTTGAAGGACACAGGGAGGACTGATTCCTGACACAGCCACAGGAATTCGGGGATCAGGGAATCATTCAGCTCATGAAACAATGGGATAGTTATGCCAGGCATCAGGTGATTACTTTTGAATAAAGGCTTCAGTTATACCCACAGTGTTGTTTTGTACCTTCTATTTTGAACACCTCTCATATTAATATAACTTCACAGATGCTAAAGGTGGTTTGTGGCTGCTTCTTGGTGTGTCATATTTGAAAAAAGTAGTGCGTAGTTAAGAAGCTACAAACATATTGATGCTTTCATGGCCATTTGTTGACATATTGCCTGTTGGCTTCTGTCTTTGGTTCTTTGGCTGCCATTTATTTGATAATTTTTCTGACATTTTACCAGCTGGAGGTGAAGCTTTCATAATGCCATCTGTTTGCGCTGGCGAAACATCAGAAAAATCGTCAAACAAAACCTTGGTTGAAGAACCCGAGACCGAAGCTAACAGGTGTTAAGTCTCTGTGAATTCTGTTGTTGTCTGCAGCATGTTACTTTCAGCTTAATTTAAGGTGATTTGTTCAATCTTTGTAGGTGCATGAGCTGTTTTGTTTGTACACTACAGGTTACAATTTAATTTTGAATTAACAGAAAAAATTCTTTTCAGAAGGCCTGTAATGTCGTTGCTTTTTTTATGATATGCAGTTTGGTATGTTCATATTCTTAGTTGTCACCAAAAAGTCTTGAGCAGTTATGAGAAATATAGAGAACAAAGGGATTGTTGCTCAGTGTAAGAGATGAACAGTAGACATATAAACAGGTACTGAAATTTTCCTCCTAATGCAATGTTACATTTAGTGAACCATTTTTTTTTATCTGTTTGTGATAGATCGATAGCTGACAACAAAAGGAAAAACGTGTTGCTTCATGTCTAATTAGTCTTACTATCAATTGAATACCTTCAGAGTCAGATTATACATGATGTGTAACATTATCGTTATCCTATGAACAGCTGCAATGGATGACTTAAACTTTTCGCCACATAGTTACAGTAAACCATGTAATATGTTGGCCAAGTGAAGTGCTGATATAGATTAATTTCAAATCCCACTTTGAAACAATGTTAAATAAACAGGATAACAAAATGGAACTTACGAGTATGCAAAGCCATAGGTTTGTTGTCCAGTACTTAATCTCATTAGTTGCAACCACCGACACTGTCATTAGGCACACATGGAGATAAATATATAGTTCTTGTACCTTTTGGAACAAACAGATCCCTTCTTCATTGGTAAAATAGAGGAAATAAGCTACTACAAACAGCATAGTGAACACATTATTGTGGCCAAGATAGATACGAAGCCCACACCTACTACAGTAGTACAAGTTTATATGCCAACTAGCTCTGTAGATGACGAAGAAATTGAAGAAATGTATGATGAAATAAAAGAAATTATTCAGATTGTAAAGCGAGACGAAAATTTAATAGTCATGGGTGACTGGAATTCGAGTGTAGGGAAAGGGTGAGAAGGAAACATAGTAGGTGAATATGGATTGGGGCTAAGAAATGAAAGAGGGAGCCGCCTGGTAGAATTTTGCACAGAGCACAACATAATTATCGCTAACACTTGGTTTAAGAATCATGAAAGAAGGTTGTATACATGGAAGAACCCTGGAGATACTAAAAGGTATCAGATAGATTATATAATGGTAAGACAGAGATTTAGGAACCAGGTTTTAAATTGTAAGACATTTCCAGGGGCAGATGTGGACTCTGGCCACAATCTATTGGTTATGACCTGTAGATTAAAAATGAAGAAACTGCAAAAAGGTGGGAATTTAAGGAGATGGGACCTGGATAAACTGAAAGAACCAGAGGTTGTACAGAGTTTCAGGGAGAGCATAAGGGAACAATTGACAGGAATGGGGGAAAGAAATACAGTAGAAGAAGAATGGGTAGCTCTGAATGATGAAGTAGTGAAGGCAGCAGTGGATAAAGTAGGTAAAAAGACGAGGGCTAGTAGAAATCCTTGGGTAACAGAAGAAATATTGAATTTAATTGATGAAAGGAGAAAATATAAAAATGCAGTAAATGAAGCAGGCAAAAAGGAATACAAACGTCTCAAAAATGAGATCAACAGGAAGTGCAAAATGGCTAAGCAGGGATGGCTAGAGGACAAATGTAAGGATGTAGAGGCCTATCTCACTAGGGGTAAGATAGATACTGCCTACAGGAAAATTAAAGAGACCTTTGGAGATAAGAGAACCACTTGTATGAATATCAAGAGCTCAGATGGAAACCCAGTTCTAAGCAAAGAAGGGAAAGCAGAAAGGTGGAAGGAGTATATAGAGGGTCTATACAAGGGCGATGTACTTGAGGACAATATTATGGAAATGGAAGAGGATGTAGATGAAGATGAAATGGGAGATACGATACTGCGTGAAGAGTTTGACAGAGCACTGAAAGACCTGAGTCGAAACAAGGCCCCCGGAGTAGACGACATTCCATTGGAACTACTGACGGCCTTGGGAGAGCCAGTCCTGACAAAACTCTACCATCTGGTGAGCAAGATGTATGAAACAGGCGAAATACCCTCAGACTTCAAGAAGAATATAATAATTCCAATCCCAAAGAAAGCAGGTGTTGACAGATGTGAAAACTACCGAACTATCAGTTTAATAAGTCACAGCTGCAAAATACTAACACGAATTCTTTACAGACGAATGGAAAAACTAGTAGAAGCCAACCTCGGGGAAGATCAGTTTGGATTCCGTAGAAACACTGGAACACGTGAGGCAATACTGACCTTAGAAGAAAGATTAAGGAAAGGCAAACCTACGTTTGTAGCATTTGTAGACTTAGAGAAAGCTTTTGACAATGTTGACTGGAATACTCTCTTTCAAATTCTAAAGGTGGCAGGGGTAAAATACAGGGAGCGAAAGGCTATTTACAATTTGTACAGAAACCAGATGGCAGTTATAAGAGTCGAGGGACATGAAAGGGAAGCAGTGGTTGGGAAGGGAGTAAGACAGGGTTGTAGCCTCTCCCCGATGTTGTTCAATCTGTATATTGAGCAAGCAGTAAAGTCAACAAAAGAAAAATTCGGAGTAGGTATTAAAATTCATGGAGAAGAAATAAAAACTTTGAGGTTCGCCGATGACATTGTAATTCTGTCAGAAACAGCAAAGGATTTGGAAGAGCAGTTGAATGGAATGGACAGTGTCTTGAAAGGAGGATATAAGATGAACATCAACAAAAGCAAAACAAGGATAATGGAATGTAGTCGAATTAAGTCAGGTGATGCTGAGGGAATTAGATTAGGAAATGAGACACTTAAAGTAGTAAGGGAGTTTTGCTATTTGGGGGGCAAAATAACTGATGATGGTCGAAGTAGAGAGGATATAAAATGTTGACTGGCAATGGCAAGGAAAGCGTTTCTGAAGAAGGGAAATTTTTTAACATCGAGTATAGATTTAAGTGTCAGGAAGTCATTTCTGGAAGTATTTGTATGGAGTGTAGCCATGTATGGAAGTGAAACATGGACGATAAATAGTTTGCACAAGAAGAGAATAGAAGCTTTCGAAATGTGGTGCTACAGAAGAATGCTGAAGATTAGATGGGTAGATCACATGACTAATGAGGAAGTATTGAATAGGATTGGGGAGGAGAGAAGTTTGTGGCACAACTTGACCAGAAGAAGGGATAGGTTGGTAGGACATGTTCTGAGGCATCAAGGGATCACCAATTTAGTATTGGAGGGCAGCGTGGAGGGTAAAAATCATAGAGGGAGACCAAGAGATGAATACACTAAGCAGATTCGGAAGGATGTAGGTTGCAGTAAGTACTGGGAGATGAAAAAGCTTGCACATGATAGAGTAGCATGGAGAGCTGCATCAAACCAGTCTCAGGACTGAAGACCACAACAACAACAACAACAACAACAACAACAACAACATTGGATTTTGTGGGAAAGGAAGGGTTAATTTAAGTAGTTGCACAGTTTCAGCTGAAAGATAGGGAAATAACTCTTTCATATTAAAAATAAATGGTAAATCAGTAGATTATGTTTGCTACCCAAGTTTTTTTTAGCAGTGAATATTGATTGTCAGTTGACATGGAATGAACATATGGAGACATTGGCGAAGAGAACATCGTCAGAATGTCATGTTCTCAAGATCCTACCATCAGTGTATTACAGCCAGTGCCTTGTGGTGACATACTATTCATTTGTACACTTGGTTCTTAGATGGTGAATTCTTTTTAGGAGACGAGATTCAGAAAACAAGGAAAAAATTTTCTTAACAGCAGGAAAGGACCATAAGAATAATAACTAAAAGCTGAACTGAGCACCCATTGTAAGAAAGTATTAAGAACAGAATTGAATGTCTTTAATGTGCAAGTGAGTTAATGTACCAGTCTGTTGTGCACATTAGGAAATACATTACTGTGTGTGTCCCAAAGAGTTTTTTTACGTGGTACTGGGACAAGTGTTCTTTTGGATGTAAACTCACTAATGAAAAACAGTTGAAAAATTTTGTGGAGGTGGTGGTGTACAGCTTTAATGAAAACTAAGAACTGCATTATGCAATAGACAGCTGTAATGGTGTCTCTTATTAGAGACGATTGATTTCAGTCTACGATTAGACCCCTGTCAGGTCCAAAAACCAGATCGGCTATGCATTTGCATAGTTGGAATAACAGTTATTGGGTGTACATTGTTCCATCACTGATATTAGCTGTATACCTGTGAGTGTGTGTGTGTGTGTGTGTGTGTGTGTGTGTGAGAGAGAGAGAGAGAGAGAGAGAGAGAGAGAGAGACAAGGCGCGCTCGGTGTGGGGGTAAAAAAAGTGATCACTGGTGTATATCAGTAATGTCTTGCCTTTTTCCTGAGTTCAACATCTTGTCCATCATAAAGATGAAGGGATGCTGACTGATTATTTTGTAGTAGGTGGAAGGGAAGACATAAAGTTGTAAAGGAGATGAGGCCAGGTGATAATGGTCTGAAAATCATCTGTGGTCAAGTGAGGAGAGATTAAATGAACAGTTTTCTTTATTTTCATTGTTATTAAGTTTTCATTGTTGTTAAGTTATACATAGAAAGAAAAATCCTTTATCATTTAGCTACAATATAGCAGGTCAGCAACTGGAAGCAGTTCATTCCATAAATTATCTGGGAGTAGGCATTAGGAGTGATTTAAAATGGAATTAATTGTCGGTAAAGCAGATGCCAGACTGAGATTCATTGGAAGAATCCTAAGGAAATGCAGTCTGAAAACAAAGGAAGCAGGTTACAGTACATTTGTTCACCCACTGCTTGAATACTGCTCACCGGTGTGAGATCCGCACCAGGTAGGGTTGATAGAAGAGAGAGAGAAGACCCAACAGGGAGCAGCGCACTTCATTACAGGATCATTTAGTAATCGCGAAAGTGTTATGAAGATGATAAATAAACTCCAGTGGAAGACTCTGCAAGAGAGACACTCAGTAGCTTGGTAAGGGCTTTTGTTGAAGTTTCGAGAACCTACCTTTGCCGAGGAGTCAAGCAGTATATTGCTCCCTTCTACATATATCTTGTGAAGAGACAATGAGGGTAAAATCAGAGAGATTAGAGCCCACACAGAGGCACACCAACAATCTTTCTTTCCACGAACAATATGAGAGTGGAATAGAAGGGAGAACCCATAGAGGTACGTAAGGTACCCTCCGCCACACACCGTCAGGTGGCTTGCGGAGTATGAACGTAGATGTAGATGAGAATTTTACATTTGCTATAAGTGAGTAGTGCATTTAAGATATTGGCCTCTTCATTACACAGGTGTACACATTTCTTTATAAGTATGTATGTATGTGTGTCAGTATGTATTTATGTATGTATGTATGTAAGTATGTATGTCTTATGTTTTATATCTGTCTTATGTAAGATGGGAGACCCTACATCACTGTAAAATAATCTGTGATCAAATAAATAACTACCAGTACTAGAAATGCATCTTGCATGACGAACAAAAGACAAGGTGGGTCTCGCATTGAAATATGAGTTACTGTTGGGTCTGTGTGTCCAACATTTATACTGGCTTGCCTTACATTTATTACGAAAAGGAGTGTAGTAACTGTGCTCACTTCAGTGCTGGGCCGGTAGTTTTTGTAATGATAGTTCAGCACCTTGCCAGTTCTGGCGGTGGTTTGTTCAGAAATGTCAGGTTTTGGTCAGGTACTATGCCTAAAGATTTGTCAAGCATGTAGGGTAGTAGACATACTGTATTCACGTTGCTGTGAGCAAAAAGTTTGCCAGAAATATCACAAGTCCCATTGATTATCAGTGTTCCACTACCTTGCAATTCCAACTGTTCTGTCTCTAAGCTTGCCCCAACTTTTAAAAATTCATGATAATCATTATGCACCCAGTGTAGAGACCTTCTGGAAATAGGGTTATGGTCAAGCATATCTCGTGGATGCTCCTTAACTCCTGTCCTTCCTAAAACTAGTTCTACTCCACATGCCCCTGTGACAGTATTGGGATGGATATATTGTAATTTACTATCGTTGGCAGCATATCAGTTAATCTGATGGACATTAGTGCATGGTTTTTAGTACATTACAAAACTAGCAGTATTTCTTTTGTGCTGATTTCACAAACTTTCATAAAGTCTCTCCTTCTCACAGGGTACGGGTTAATGGTATAGTACTTATTCTGGGCGTTGGTATCTGTTACTAGGAATGGATTAGTGCATGCAGGTGAGGACAGTTGTTGCTGATCTTTATTGATAGAGGTGGTAAAACAGTCATAGGGTTCTCCCTTCCAAAGGAATATTGCTGGCAGTTCTTCCCATGCCCGATACAAGCTGGCCAGAAGTGGCCCCTGTGGCAACAGGGTAGAGGTTAATTATCCATGAACCACGTGCTGTCACAATATGGGCTTCCCTTACACTATCAGAAAGTGTGCCTAAGAGCCTTGCGACAGCCATTTGAGTATCCAATTAAGTCCAGCCAGGCCTGTATTACACTCAAATCCCAGCTCACAGACTTGATTGCCTTTCTCATGTAACTCATTAGCCCATGAAGCATTATCGTATTATTCAATACTCTTTGCTCCTGATTTGTTAGCTGCATTGCATACCATTCTGTAAGGGTTCTAGTACCTTTTGCGTCCCTCTGCACCTGTATTTAATGTGTTGTTATGTTTTGTGTCACTGGTATGTGCATTTTCAGATAGTGTTTTTAGCAGTGTGTCTCCTGCATCTATCTACCATCATTTCCATCATTTTAATGTACATAATACCAAGTCCATGGCGTTCTGTGATCTGATCATAGAGGTACTTGTACAAGAGACACGATATCCAGTACTCCTCTTGTATCTCACTTAAGACCACCTTCTTCCAGGCTCCCAAGTGTAATTCCGAGAAAGCTTCATCCAGACTTCGCTCCTTGTTCCTTACTCCCCATGCCTTGTAGGTCAGTCTCAACGTCCACTGGTGCTTGGTCAAGATGACATCTTCCTGCCTGATGAAAGGCACCCATCCCTTCAGTGGTCACTACTGGAGCGCACTCATGCTGTTGCAGCTGTAGAGGGGTATCACTGCAAGTAATATGATGAACTCTACAGTTATCCTCACTGATTGTGTCACATGGAGGAAAGAAGCAGTAGTCAATCTTCCCTCTTTGGTCTAAGTGTATCATCTAAAAATAATACCAACAGCTGTGCTCTTCATACAACTAACTAACTCCATCCTTGTTGTCTCACATTCCCTTGCAAATACACCAAAACACCAAACTACAACAACAATAGCAATAAAATGACAAATCAATCCAAGTGAACTACATATGTGATGTCCCCAAAAATAACTGTCAGCCTATCAATAAAAGAAATCTACCCACACACATTATCATCCACGACTAATGTCTAAAAATACCACAATAATCTGCTTCATCATTTGTACTGAATTCACATCTTTGTTATTGTGGTATGTGACACAACAGATACTCTCAATAAAATACTAAAATCTTAATATTCCACTACCACTACTGTGACCTCATTGCATACAGTAGCATGTTTGTAGCTTGCATGGGTGCAGCCTGTTTCCCCTTCTATGTATCCCCTCCACCCATTTTTTTATGAGGGCATGGGGTGGATTGCCGTGGGAGTGCCACCTGGTACCTGTGCACAATGAATCCCTGAAAAGGATGTATATGCCCATTCTATGCCTCAGAAGCTGTAGTTTGACGTTTAGTGGCGAGCTGAGGGCATATCAGTTATGAGGTATGGATCTTGATATTGAATGATGAACTTCTTCATTTCTCTCTTCTCACTGACCTAAATGACATCCTGGCAGTTTTGCTGCCCCATTCATTCTTGATGTTCAAGGACCTGGATATTGGCTTTCTGCACTCACTTCCATACCTCTCTCAATCTTCCATAAAATTTCAACTGGCTCACTATTTTTCCCCAGCTTAGGTGTGATTACTTCAAATAATTAAAATGTCATAAACTTTAGTGGCTACTTTTCAGTTACTTAACTTGCCGACTGTTGAAGAGATGTTGAGGTGTGTAACTTAGCTTTAATATAGTTCCTCCACTTAAAATATCATCTTAGGCATTTTGCAATATCTTCACCAATAAAAACATAGTTGAAAAACAGAAAATACTTTTAAAGATATGTTCATTGCACCATAGCACAGATAAAACTGGTATGGGTTTAGTGTTGACCAAACTGATTCAAGGCTATGCGGTGTGGCTATAGCTGCTGGTCCTCTTATAACACACAAGAATTACATGCTCACCTTACATATTGTTTAAATTGAACATAATTGAACTGAAAATTGAAATTTATATGCTTTCATAAAACTGATTATTGATTTTATGTTTACAAATCGTGACTACATATTTCATACAATCAGTATGCTGAAATATTTTGGTTTTAATAATGAAATTTCATGAAGTATACATTAATAACAATACTTAAATTGTTTCTATTAATTGCTTTACAATTACAGTATAATTTTTGGTCCTAACATGAATCTCATGCCTTTACAGTGGTCTCTATCACTATCACTATAACTATTACTCCTTTGTATATTAATTGTTCAAAGGATGCTTTTGGTGTATTCTTACATTTGGTTTAACATATATTTGATATGTAGTAAAATCTTCTATACATTGATCAGAACAGAATACTATTGAGTTAATTTTATCACCAGTCAATTAGTTTTCATAGGTACAGTAAGCTAGCAACGTTACAGATTAAACTTCTGCAGGTTTACAAATTTACCTGATAGTATTGCAGTCTCCGATATCTGTGGAATAGTGCTCTGCATTTTATACTGCTCTAGCCTGTCATATAACTTATCCCCCCAAAGTATTGCACATAAGAATAGTGCCATGGCATGAATGCATGTACCTGAATAGGTAGTTTGTTGTACAAAGTGACAGTAGTGTCTGTAGGTGCTTGTGAAATAAATTAGTGACAAATTTAGTCTATTGTTTACATTATGTAGACTTTTGTACAAAGTATTGCTGTGACATATGCATATATCATTACATAGATTATTAACATATATTTTTCTGTTGTAAATGCCTTATGAATGTTCTTCCCCCCACTCCATGAACTTGCATGTACAACCAGGCATCATCATCATTCAGTGTCTCATTTCTCCTCAGTTCCACTCAGATGTTATGTTCTTCTCAGAAATAACACACCATCTCTGTTACCAAAGTTCAGTCAGAGCACAATTATAGCGATAGAAATTCATTGTTTAGCTGTTTAGTTTCATGATTTAGGTAATTAAAAACTGCACCAATGACTTATTTTTCAAGCTTAGCACAATGCATTTCGAGAATTTATTCTCATTTTCAAGTGCATTTGTTTACATGAATGTTTTTGGTGATGTCGGGATGTGTGATTTTCTGCTTTTGTAGGTGTGTTCGTGCAAACATCACCAAAAATATTCGTGTAGACAAATGCACTTGAAAATGAGAATAAATTCTTGAAATGTATTGCTAACCATGAAAAAATAAGTAACTGATGCAGTTTTTCATTCTTTAAATAATGAATGACACAGTTGCAGGCTTTCCTAAAACTTCAATTGTGATGAATGAAATTAACTTACTAAAGTTCTAAAATTACACATTACAAATTAAATGTCTGAGGTAATTGTGTTATTAAATAGTGCAAGTATGTGATGAAACATTCATGTTTCAGATAGTAGAACTTATTCATTTATACAGGTTTTTAGCAACTAGAATGTTTGTTCTAGCATTGCTTGTTGAGCCAAGGTTTACAAGATAAAATGCTAATCAGATGTACTTCCAATTAGAATGTATTTGATTATTTTGCCAATTCATCAAGTAGCATTCACCATATGACAGTTCAAGTGTTGAATTAAATCTAAATTGTCTTCTTCTCCTTTTCCCAGCCTTACTTTGCTTGTTCGATAACATTGCCCCCTAAATTGACAGATAGTAGCTCGTGCACCTATATCTTCAGTCTCAGTTGTTCCTTTTACAGTGACATCATGTTGCTGCAATTTTATATATTTTCATATGTGAACACACTCCAGTGATAACTCAGTCTCAACTAGAATACTCCTTCCTAGTACAGTAACATCTTTGTCCTTCAGTCAACATAGCGTTAAGTGTTCACGCTTAAAGTGGAATAAGAAATGGCAAAGTTCTGCTTAGCATGGCAAGAATTTGAATTTGTTCATAAAAAAAGGTTAAAAAAGGTAATCTCCATCATATTTATAACGTAATGTTTTGTTATGTTAAGGTGAATTCACATAAACATTAGTCATCTGAGCATATTACCCCAAAATATGTAACTGGTATTTTTATATGACATTATCTGCTTGTAATCGACATGGCAAGACCTCCCACATAAAAACTATCATTAGAAAAATAATATATCTCAAATAATAATAGTTAAGTAGTGTAAGCTGTTCCAAGCAAGTGGAATTGTTTATCAATCCATGTTATGTAGAACAAACCTAAAGATGCTGAATGTAAAATGTTGTTGGTCAATCTTTGGTGCTAACAGGAATAGATTTTAAGACTTCAAAATACTTTAGAATATGTATTAACTCAAGTTCATGTATATATCTCTTACACGACAAAATGTAATTCTGAGAATGTGACGAAGTGACAGAATCTGTTCTTTACTGAATGAATTCTTAAAACAAATTGAGAAGTATCCTCATAACTTACTTACATTACTTACGACTAATGGCACAAAAACTCTACGTATAATCACAAAGCAGTTTCAGATTCATATGTGTTTATGACCTTTTCATAAAATTGTTTCAAAGTGATAAAATTTTTTTGTGTAGCATCAAAGAATACACCTCTTGCCCCCCACAACCGCCACATCTTTTCTACATAAGAAATGGTTTTCTGGTTTCATTTCAGTGTGAACACCCTTTCCCTGCACACCCCCCCCCCCCCCCCCCTCAAAAAATCATCCTTGAGCGTTATTCTCTTTAATAGTTATAATAGAGGGAAACATTCCACGTAGGAAAAATATATCTACAAACAAAGATGATGTGACTTACCAAATGAAAGTGCTGGCAGGTCGACAGACACACAAACAAACACAAACATACACACAAAATTCAAGCTTTCGCAACAAACTGTTGCCTCATCAGGAAAGAGGGAAGGAGAGGGAAAGACGAAAGGATGTGGGTTTTAAGGGAGAGGGTAAGGAGTCATTCCAATCCCGGGAGCGGAAAGACTTACCTTAGGGGGAAAAAAGGATGGGTATACACTCGCGCACACACACACACACACACACATATCCATCCACACATATACAGACACAAGCAGACATATTTAAATATGTCTGCTTGTGTCTGTATATGTGTGGATGGATATGTGTGTGTGTGTGCGAGTGTATACCCATCCTTTTTTCCCCCTAAGGTAAGTCTTTCCGCTCCCGGGATTGGAATGACTCCTTACCCTCTCCCTTAAAACCCACATCCTTTCGTCTTTCCCTCTCCTTCCCTCTTTCCTGATGAGGCAACAGTTTGTTGCGAAAGCTTGAATTTTGTGTGTATGTTTGTGTTTGTTTGTGTGTCTGTCGACCTGCCAGCACTTTCATTTGGTAAGTCACATCATCTTTGTTTTTAGATATATTCTATTTAATAGTGTAGACTTGTTACAACAGACACTCAACTGGTACAAAAATTAGTCAGCACAACATTACTTTCTTACAGACATTTTCCACAAATAAGTGTTTTATTATTTTCATTATCGCAGGACATGTTCTATTATACCAAGTGTACCGATATGAAATGAGCGTTTTTTTGTGAAAATGAAACACTAACTTTGAATTGAAAAGTAAAAACATTTTATCCAAAGTACTGACCATTGCTTTCTATACATTTTGACCATCTTTCTGGCAATTTGTGGACACCACGCCAATAGAAATGTTCGTTTTTTGAAGCAAACCAATCCGACACCCAATTTTCAACTTCTTCATAGGAATTGAAGTGTTCCTCAGCCAATGCATGTCCCATTGATGAAAACAAATGGTAGTGGGAAGGGGCCAAGTCTGGTGAATATGGCGGGTGGGGTAGCAGTGCCTAGCCAAGTGTTTTGATTGTATCCTGAACCAGTTTTGCTTTGTGTGCAGGTGCATTGTCATGTAAAAAAATACTTTGCCATGTCTTCTGGCCCATTCTGGTCTTTTTTTGATCAATGCATAGTTCAAATTGATCATTTGTTGTCTGTAGCAATTAGTATTCACAGTTTCACCAGGTTTTAGAGGCTCATGATACCCTCCAAACACAGAGCATTGTCTTCTTGCTGAATCGATCTGGTTTTGCAGTCAATGTTGATGGTTGTCCCAGATTAACTCATGATTTTTCTCGTTTAGGATTCTTAAAATAAATCCATTTTTCATCGCCAGTAACAATTTTCGATGCAAAATTGATTTTCTTTCATGTCTTTGAAGCCAAATTTGACAAATGGTTTTTCGGTTTTCCATCTGTCTTTCATTCAATTCATGTGGCACCCATTTTCCACACTTTTGGATCTTTCCCATAGCTTTCAAACGGTCAGAAATTGTTTGTTGTGCAACATTTAGCATTGCTGCCATTTGCTTCTGACTCAAAGTATCATCTTCATCCAATATTGCTTGAAATTCGGCATCGTTGAACTTTTTTGGTGGTCTTCCACGTTCTTCATTTCTTACATCAAAATCATTATTTCTGAACCGTTGAAACCATCTTTTGCATGTTGCTCCTGATAGAGCATGATCACCATATGCCTCGACAAGCATTCAATGCGACTCTGCAGCACTTTTTTTCAAATGAAAACAAAAAGTTAATGCTTTCCGCAAATCATCACTTTCTGGTACAAAATTCGACATTGTTAACACAATGAAAATATATGATATTGTTTGTTCCATGACTTGATGTATACTAAATATCTTTGACAGATGTCATACCAACCAAACAAAAAAAAAATTAAGGCTCGTTCACAACAAATGTTCCTTATCGACACATCTGTATCTTAACGCTCATTTCATACCAGTACACCTGGTATATCCATGAAATATGTTCTGTATACCTCTTCATATTCCCGTAAGACTCAAAATAAACTGTGTACATGCCTTCATTGTATCTCTTGATGCACCCATATACTACATGACGCAAATGATCATCACACACCACAGCATATACTACATGACACAACTGATCATCACACACCACAGTACAGAATAGAAGTTCTCTAATGCAAAGCAACATAGTATTAATCATCATCCCCAAAATACTACAGTACAACCTGTGCTTCAACAGTATCTCCGTATCTGATCATGACAATATACATAGTCCTACTTCAAATTAATGTCATTATCCTCATAGCTAACTTCTCATATTATAAATATTCACTCTATTGTCTCCATATTATAAAATATGCTGACCATAATGCATCAATTTTCAAATCATAAACATCTAGCACTTGCTCAGTACTTCCAAAAATGACAAAATCTTTTCTCCGTAATAGCTTAAACATTAACACAGTTTACTTGTAGTTACACATATACGACAGAAATGCACCTGAGATAACACACAAAACTTGTTATACTTTGAACTTCAGTATTCTCGTCTCATAACAAAATCCTTACCTGTGCTTTCATTATAATAGTTGTATTCACCTGCTGACTAAAAGTCTTGAAAAGCAAAATAGCTACCAAGTCTGACTTCTTATCTTTACAGTTATAACTATAGCACTGGGTGGTTGTAATTAAAGTGCAGCTACTCACAGAGGTCCAATGTGGGCTGTAATTATCGTATGGCAGTGAAACTTGGTAGATGCGGGACTGATTTATGCTGGAAAAAAAAAAATAATGCTTATTTTGACTACCAGATGCAAATCTGGTGCTGTAGAGCTTCTTGTTGATGCATTTGGTGCTCATAATGAACAAATAGTGTAAACAGTGGTTAATAACATCATCAGCATTATCCTTTCTCACTTTTCTGACCTTTTCTACCCAAATCCCTTTCCTAATCCATTATATATGGAAATATTTCTGTATGTGTTCCTTGCATTAACAATTCCAGATTTGCACCTGGTAGCAAAAACTGGAACTACTTTTTTCCAGTATAAATCAGTTCTGCATTATTGCCTTACAGTATTTTCCAAGTTTTGCTGCCATACAATAATTACAGCCTACACTGGACCTATGTGAGTAGTTGCTCTTTAATTATAATCATCCTGTACAAAGGCTCCACAAATAGATCCAAAATCTGCATTTGTGCAATTTTCATAAAATCAGACAGCACAGAAACTCAAAAGTATCTCAAATGTCATCAAATCCAAAATAATAATAATAATAATAATAATAATAATAATAATAATAAGTATGCACCACAAAATGTACTGGAGAATGATGAATACAAATTATACTGGAACAGAACCATTATAACAGATAAAACAACGCCACATAACAAATCTGACATCATACTCACCATTTATATGGATACAAGCAGAAACAGACACATACAAGATGATACCACAAATGCCTGAAGTGATAATTATGCAACATGAAGTCACCCGCGCAATTAATTCTACGCACAATTGGAAAGCCCCTGGAAAAGATAAAATAGTAAATTTCTGGCTAAAGAAGTTCACCTCAACACATTCACATCTAACTAAATTATTTAACAGTTACATTGCAGACCCATACACAGTCCCTGATACACTTACACATGGAATAATTTAACTGAAACCTAAAGATCAAGCAGACACAGCAAACCCAAAAAAAATATCGCCCCATAACATGCCTACCAACAATATACAAAATATTAACTTCAGTCATTACACAGAAATTAATGACGCATACAACATAGAACAAAATTATAAATGGAGAACAAAAGGCTGCTGCAAAGGAGCACGAGGATGTAAAGAGCAACTGATAATAGATGCAGAGGTGACATATCAAGCTAAAACTAAACAAAGGTCACTACACTACGCACACGTGGATTACCAAAAAGCTTTTGATAGTGTACCTCACTCATGGTTACTACAGATATTGGAAATATACAAAGTAGATCCTAAATTGATACAGTTCCTAAACATAGTAATGAAAAATTGGAAAACCACACTTAACATCCAAAGAAAATCAAATAATATCACATCACAGCCAATACATATTAAGTGTGGAATATACCAAGGAGACTCATTAAGTCCTTCCTGGTTCTGCCTTGCTCTGAACCCACTATCCAACATGCTAAATAATACAAATTATGGATATAATGTTACTGGAACATACCAACACAAAATCACACATTTGCTATACATGATCTAAAACTACTGGCAGCAACAAATCAACAACTCAACCAATTACTAAAGATAACAGAAGTATTCAGCAATGATATAAATATGGCTTTTGGAACAGACAAATGTAAGAAAAACAGCACAGTCAAGGGAAAACACACTAAACAAGAAGATTACTTACTGGATAACCACAGTGACTGCATAGAAGCGATGGAAAAAACAGATGCCTATACATATCTAGAATACAGGCAAAAAATAGGAATAGATAAGACAAATATTAAAGAGGAACTAAAAGAAAAATATAGACAAAGACTAAAAAAATACTGAAAACGGTAACTGACAGCAAGAAACAAGACAAAAGCTATAAATACTTATACTATACCAATATTGACCTACTCATTTGGAGTAGTGTAATGGAGTAACACAGACCTAGAAGCACTCAATACACTTACACGATCACAATGCCACAAATATAGAATAAATCACATACATTCAGCAACAGAAAGATTCACATTAAGCAGAAAGGATGGAGGAAGGGGATTTATCGACATAAAAAACCTACATTATGGACAGGTAGACAATTTAAGAAAATTCTGTATAGAAAGAGCAGAAACTAGCAAAATACACAAAGCAATCACTCATATAAGTACATCGGCTACACCATTGCAATTTCATAACCACTTCTACAACCCTTTAGAACACATAACATCAACAGATATGAAGAAAGTTAATTGGAAAAAGAAAACACTACATGGCAAGCACCCGTATCATCTAACGCAGCCACACATTGATCAAGACGCATCCAACACATGGCTAAGAAAAGGCAATATATACAGTGAGACGGAGGGGTTCATGATTGCAATACAGGATCAAACAGTAAACACCAGATATTACAGCAAGCATATTATTAAAGATCCCAATACCACAACAGATAAATGCAGACTTTGCAAACAACAAATAGAAACAGTAGATCACATCACAAGCAGATGTACAGTACTAGCAAATACAGAATACACCAGAAGACGTGACAGTGTAGCAAAAATAATACATCAACAACTTGCCATACAACATAAACTAATAAAACATGTTCCCACATACAAGTATGCACCACAAAATGTACTGGAGAATGATGAACACAAATTATACTGGAACAGAACCATTATAACAGATAAAACAACACCACATAACAAATCTGACATCATACTCACCAATAAAAAGAAGAAATTAACACAACTAATCAAAATATCCATACCCAATACAACAAATATACAGAAGAAAACAGGAGAAAAAATTGAAAAATACATCCAACTGGCTGAGGAAGTCAAGGACATGTGGCATCAGGATAAAGTTGACATTATACCAATTGTACTATCAACTACAGGAGTCATACCATACAATATCCACCAGTACCTCAACGCAATACAGCTACATCCAAACGTATATATACAACTACAGAAATCTGTAGTTATTGATACATGTTCAATTACCTGAAAGTTCCTAAATGCAATGTAACATATTCCGTACAGTTAAAAGGAAGTCACGCTTGTTCGAGGTCCGCGACACTTTCCATTTTTAACCAGACATAATGTTTGAGAAAGGAAAGAAATAATAATATTTCTCCTTTAAAGCAGTTAGAATGTGTTACTTCATTAAATGCAAGACAATTTCTTCACGATACAAACATAACTGTGAATGTATTTTTCAAACATAGAGGTGTAAAATACCTTTAGTGTAACTGTGTTGCAAATATTCTCAGATTTATCCAACCAGACACAACCTTCGTTTAAAGAATGTAAGAAATTTTTGGATAAATGTATCTACTGAAGAAGGATAGCATGATAGTGGAAGATAAATTGAAATATTTACAGTTTATGGAATAGTCAGAGAATGGATGTATGTCCGGAAACTGAAATTTTTGATGGAAGATCCACATTAGCTCAGTTCTCTGTATTCAGCAGCCACATAGTATACAAGTGGGTGTATACCCACCTGTAGTCACTGAAATTTAATGGTATACATAAATCATCACTCTTTTCAAAATAACCTGCTTTTAGTTCTAACATAAATTCATTGGAAAGCATGTTACACATCGAAAAATAGGAAAATGTTTGGAAGATACTTTTGACTTTAAATATTTTTAGTATAACTGTATGCTTTATAGTTACTGCTCAGTTTTGCACTCCACAAACCCATGGTAATATTTTAGCTTCTTCATTCTTTTAGGCAAATAAATATTTTCATTGCAGCATTTCAATTATGTTTACAAATCCCACAGCGCCTTCTTTCAAAAAATATTTGACATGCATGCTTTCTAATATCTCACAATTGCTTAAATAATTTCTTTTTGGATTACTTTTTGATGTTTTAACCACTTTTCACTTCTTGTACTCCTGTTTCTGTCAACATTTGCATAAACTATGGGTACAAATTCAGTACAATTAATTTCGTTTCCAACATGTGTAAAAACAGTTGATTGAAAATGTCATCCACTATCGCCGATTTGTTAACATTGAAAATTATGTTTTCAGTATTTTTGGACGGAATAGCATTCCCTCCTGTACGTGTCTTTTCAACTTCATTTTTATGAGCTAATTCTACATTTATGATATTATTTTTGACCAAATCAAACCATGCATCTGATTATTGGTGCTCTGATTCTACCATAAGTTCATTTTTTTAGTTCTGTCAACTGATTGCTAAAGTTTGATCTCTTTTCCAAATTTTTTACACCATTGATCAAAATATCAAGTTTACGACCCCGCAACGGAGTGTGCACTGATATGAAACTTCTTGGCAGATTAAAACCATGTGCCGGATCGAGACTCAAACTCAGGACCTTTGTCTTTCGTGAGCAAGCGCTCTACCACTGAGCTACCCAAGCACGACTCATGACCCGTCCACACAGCTTTAATTCCACCAGTACCTCATCTCCTACATTCCAAACTTTACAGAAGCTCTCCTGTAAACCATGCAGAACTAAACTGAACATAATTGAACAGACAATTGAAATTTATACACTTTCATAAAACTGGTTATAGATTTTTCCTTTACAAATCAGGAGTACATCTTTGTTATAGTTAGTATATTGAAGTATTTCAGTTTTTATAATGAAATTTCATGAAGTATACATCATAACAATACTTTAATTATTTCTGTTAATTACCTTACAGTTTCAGTGTGACTTCTGGTCCTAACATAAATCTTTACAATGGGCTGCATCATTATTACTATTACTCTTTTGTATAATAATTGTACAGAGGATGCTTTCACTCTATGTTTGCATTTGGTTTGATATGTTATTGATTTGTAGTACAATCTTCCTATGAACTGATCATACCTGAATCCTGTTGGGTTAATGTCATTACAAGCCAACTAGTTTTCAAGGGTAGAGTAAACTAGCAATGATAAAATTCAAACTTCTGCGTGCAAACTTCGCATGATATAATCACAGTTCTAATATGTTTGAAATTGTACTGTGTGTTTTATACTGTTCTATTGTACTACATTACATTTTGATGACATTTTTGCCCATACACATCTCATATGGCAATAGTCGTGTACTCTCATGACTTTTTGTGTTATAAGCTGCAACCACAAATGTTAAGAAGTCAGACCAATCACTGTGATGTCTATTCACATAGTGGTGAAGCATTTTGCCTACTGTTCAATATATACTTCGTTCTTCTGTTGGCCTCTTAATGTTGTGGGCTTGTCCTTCACTTATGCATACACAATAAATGGCACAATGTTTTCATCAGTTCTGATATAAAAATGGTAGCCTGATCCACAATTATCAATTCCTGAACACTGAACTTCAATAACCAGCTATTCACCATTGCTTGCTGATTAGGGATAGCAAGCATAATCACATAGCATTTTCAAGGTTTGTTTTCATTTCACAATTCTATATTTTCCAAAGTGTTTCATGTACAAATGTGATTAATACATGAATAGAGTTGTAAACTCACAGAGTTTGTATTTTACCTCTTTCCCCCCTTACCCAGTTGACAGTACGAGTGCTGGAGTGCTGTGCATTGACAAAATTGCAACAGAGCAAGAGTAGAGTTTCTGTGCATTGGAATATGCAAGATGTTTGTCTGTTACATCAGCGCTGACTGCATTCAGAAGGAACTGTGGAAAAGAACCACTATGTAAACAAAGCATTGTGCTTTGCTTTCAACAATTTAGGGTCACTTATTATCTCTGGAAAAAGAAAAGCACCGGTTGACCAAGTGTACCAGGTGCAAATGTGGAAAGGGCGAGGGAAAGTTCTGCATGCAGTAAAAAAAAAAATATCGATATTTTGCACAAATCATGAGCTTTGAATTACTGCAGCAAACTGTGTGGAAGATTTTGTGATGACAGTTACATGGCCAGTGCCTTCAATTTTGCATCACAGTTCTTGCAGCACTTTAATATTTCACCTCCCTCTGCCAAGAACATGGCAGTGTCACAGATAACGCATCAGTGCTGCTGTTATGACCATCTTAGTACATAGGTGTAATGTACTTGACTACTTTTCGGACATGTGTTGTGTCACAACATTAGATTTATCTGGAAAGGTTAATTGCCACAATGTGAGAGTGTGAGGCACTGAACATTCTCATGAAGTTGTTGTGCATAAGCACATAAATGAGATTCAGCAAAGATAAATATTTTCTGAGCAGTGTCACAGATGAAGCTGTATGGGCTGCTGTTCTGTGAGAAGTACTTCTTACCTTGAGATGTTGCAGTTGTGGTTGTTCCTCAAGTAACTGCTGATACCAAGAATTTATCTTCCAATGAGATGGGACACCTCATTAGAACATTGATGTTCCTCCCTACCGAAACAATAAACTTCTGCATTGCAGGAGGTTTGGACATACTTGCACCTCAGTTTGCCCCACCTAACGCCTTGTGACTTTTTCCTTTGAGAGTACATTAAGGACAATGTTAATGTACCCCCTCTGCCAAGTACATGGCAACATCACAGATAACGCACCAATGCTGCTGTTACGACCATCTTAGTACATAGGTGTAATGAAACAAATGAATCATTTATAGCAGCCATGTATTGTGGTCAGAATGCAGTGGTTCCCCTCTAATGTCTGGCTTAAACATCCTAAAATATTATCCCTGAGTTTTCAAGAGGTTTACTGGTTTCTGGTAAATTCTGCAGTGGAATACATTGATTGCTTAACTTTGCCCATTGTGCACATGGCACGAAGTTTATGTACTGTTAAAATCTTGTCTATGTGTACAGTAATGTTTGGCTACTCATTGCTTCATGGCTCTACGCCCTCCATGACTGGGCAATACGTGATCATATGTCTGTTCTACCACTTCTCCTCACAGAGTGACAGGGGCCACAACACAAGGCCCAAGCTTTGTCTTGCATAATACAGAGTTGGGTATGACCAACTTTGGTTGTGTTGCAAATAATTTGGCATCGTCATCAGCAGTTTTTAGTCTTTGTCTCTCTGTGATAGTACAACTTACCATTTTTAATACATCAGTCTTCCCATTGAGACCATCTGCATTACCGTGTGTTTTTACCAGGCATATAGACAACTATGAAATTGGATTTGCTGTTAGACAAATCCTTTAATCCCCAATAACCACTAGAATGCTGCTCGATCCATTACCACCTTAAACTTTTCCCCATGCAAATAGCAGCAGAAATATGTTATGCCATATATGAGGCTCAACATCTCCTTTGTAGAATAGTTCATTTATGATTTATTTAATATTCATTACCCTTTACCTTTGTACTAAAAACATAGCTCAGTGCATGATTACTAGCATAACATGATCACAGGAACTACTTTCCATAAGTCAGAAAGATCAACAGTGGACTAGTTATCAACAGTTCCTTCAGGTTTCAAATGCACATTCACATTCCGATGTCCAATGGGACTTTATATTTTTCTTTAGCAAGTGCATGAGGGGTCATGTTATTTCCACAAACCCTGGGAAAATTTCCTGTAACAATTTGCTAACCCCAAAAATAACTACAATTCTTTACCTGTCTGATGTGTTGGAAAACTGTACGATGTTCAACCAATTTCTGATCTCTTCATACACCATCTTGACTAATTATGTGCTCTATGTAATATACTCCATGCAGTGAAAAATGTCCCTTTTCCGCAAGAAGAGTTATGTGTAGTGTGTGTAATATCTCAAAAACCTCCTTGAATTGTTGCACATGTGCTTCCACACCTTTCACAAACACGGCAATACCATCTAGATCAGTGTTCCACAGTCTTACGTTACTTACAGTACATCCAGACAGGCCTAGACTCAACATAGCACACTAGAATTTATGTCCCCTCAAGATCACATGAGTCTTAATATAATAATGAAGTATTTCATCATTATGTAATCTGTTATTCTTATTATTATAAAACAGGAAGACTCTTACATTTACCAAGAACTTATTAACTTTAATTCACTGTAGAAAATGGACATTCATAATCTGAATTTTGAAGTAAATAACTCCACTCATATCTTCAGTATGATACTTGAGCCTGCTTAGCTGCACAGAGACAGCTAATTCGTGGTAAAAATGTTGATAAAGCAAGCCTCATTTCTTCATTGATGGATTTAAGCCCCTCTCCCTCTCTTTGATGTTTCAATTTCAGTCACAATTGAGAAGCCCATTTCACACTGATATGTAGTTGAAAATGGTAATAACACACTAACTGCCACCTGGGAGATGGCCAGATATTCACTGCTTATTGACAACAAAAATATATCCAAAGGCACTTCAAAATCTATCTGCTCTCAAATCTACCAGTTTCTCTTGTAAGCCTAAACTTATATTATTGAGAAGATGTATAGAATCCATGAATGGGTCATGAACCCAGTCCAAATCTTCAACACTATCTCCAAAATGTGTTTTGGAATACTGCTTCAGGGGAACTAAATGTTCTTTAATTAAGTCTGTCAGCACCTTATTATCACCAGTAATGGGCCATACAATTAGGAATGCCTCACACAATCCATTTTCATTAGTCTGTATCCACAAATTTTACTTTTTAATAAATCCTTAAACATTATCCATACCAGTCAGAAAGTGTTTGTTTCTACCTTGCATTTTTTTGTTTAATTCATTTAAGTGTATGAACATATTGGAAAGATAAGCCAGTTAGATACCCATTGATCATTTGTAAATAAATCCACATTCTCATGCTCCTCAGTAGTAAGAAATGCAAGTACCTCACCTCTAAGTTCAAACATTGTTGTTAACACTGTATCTCAAGACAACCATCATTACTTCTACATGTAGGAGAAGTGTAGTGTGTTGTGATCCCATTAAAAACAGCATATTTAGGGGCTGTGACTTGGTGAATATCACAGCGTTTACTACTTCATCCATCAAAATTTTCAGAGCAGATAGCAAAGACTTAGCAGCAATAAAAAAAAATTGCAGTTACATACCCATCACTGTACCTTATGTAGGAAAGATGATGTGTGTGACTGCCATCATTGGTGGACTCTTTGATATGAACTGCTCTTTATTTTCTACTTCAAAATGTGTTCAGTGTCACTGGACATGTCAACAGCTTGGTGGCTGATTGTGCCAGCAGAGAGAGGAATTTTTGAAGCATCAGTATTAGCTTCTGAACCATGGACTATTTTTACCATTTCTTTTCGTGTGGGACTTAATGGTGTTTCAGCCATTGTGTGTGTGTGTGTGTGTATATTGGGTAATTTCAGCTATCTTTCTGTACTATTTGTGATACGTCTACCAACATAATAATGAGTTTCACTTGTTTTTTATTTTGTTCCAACAACTGACAGAAATAACCTACATCTTTACTTAACAGAGAGGAATATTTTGTTGACAAGTGTTGTTTCAATGTACTGGAAACAATAGCAACATCACTGAGTTTTTCATGACCCCACACACACACACACACACACACACACACACACACACACACACACACACACACACACACACACACGGAGTGGGCACCAAAAACAAAACCATTATATAAATAATTATTACTATATTGCCTTTGAACTACTTTCTGTGTTGGCTCGATGGTTTCACTACTTGCATTCAAGGATGGACCACTCTGTACAGTGAACATATCCATATAAAAAGAGTTGAATAATACTGTAATAGAAAATATTGGGACAGGAGTTTAAATTTTTACATTATTCCAAATACATCTGTGATAAAACTGAACTGAAACAGTGGAAAGTCCAGGATGGAATAAAAGCAACATACATAGTTGAACTGGAAGACTGTATTGCTGTCTGACAGTGTGCGAGTCCTTTGGTGGTGAACAGAGATAGCAATAAAGTTTAAGAAGCATATACAGATTGAAACAAATATTAAATAAGGCAATAAAAATAATAAGAGAGGAAAAAATTTTGCTAATCTTTTGAATTTTAGAGGAAAACATACACAATCAACAGTACACAAAAGATGCAATATTATAAAGTATTCCCACTCTAGCAGCATAACCAGTGCAGTGTACAGATGTGAATACAATTGACTTAAGATAAGCAAAGTATAACAGTATCGACTAAATAAATTACATTTATTTTCTTTAAAAACATGAAAATTCACTGTGTGTCTAAGATCAAAATCCCATAATTTCATGCAATGATATGCAATTGTTCACATCACACACTTCACTTTGTTTGGTCTAGATACACCGTACATTGATACATTGTTTCGGTTTAATCCTCCAAACTCTCCTTCCAACAAACATGAAAATGTGGCTGGTGCAGCCTTCAATCCAAACAGCATAAGCCCATATTGGTAGTTACACCAAGGAACTGTTAATGCAGTTTTTGACCGGTTCTCTGTTACTACTAGCTGCTGATAGCCAGTCCTAAATCTGTGGTGGAGAAATACCTACACTGCTCCAAATTGTGCAGGGTTTCTGTTATAATTTGAATTAGATATGACTAGTGAGGTACCTGCAGTCACAACAAAATCAATACTACTTCATTCCATCAGAGCTTTTTTTGGACTAGTGCTATAGGTGCACCTTATGCGCTGGTAATTTCCCCGACGATACCACCATGTAATTGTTGGTTAATGAATTCCTCCATCACAGGCTGTATGTGGGTTGGGGGGGGGGGGGGGGGGGAGAGGCACCCAGTATGGGTTACAATGCACCAGTGATTTATTCCAAATTAGGATTCTGTGTTGCATCTCCAGGTTTGATGGTAATGACTCATGAGGCTTAAACAAGTCCTCAAATTATAACAGTAGTTCTTCTATCACTACTCTTTGCATTCCTTTTAAGTGCTTCTATGCATGTTGTGCATTTATACTGGGAGGTTAATAATGGCTATGGTTTGAATCTGTCCAATCAAAATCATCTTCATCTAGAACATTGTAATTGGCAATCAACAATTCCTTAGACAGATCCATGTGTTCCATCCCAAAATTATCAATACTGACAGGCATTACCTGCTCACTGTCTATCTCCCATATGCACACAATAGAACTGCACACAAAACACCATGCTTTATATATACACACATCAAAAAAAGTTTTGCATCACCATGGTTCCAAGAGTTCCAGAACCTGTACAGGAAATTGGAATAGAGCTCAACATAAACATCATTTCCGTGCTTTTTATTGCTCATGAAAACCACACATTGCATGTTGTACCACCATACAGCGAGACCTTCAGAGGTAGTGATCCAGATTACTGTACACACAGGTACCTCTAATACCCAGTGCCATGTCCTCTTGCATTCATGCATGCCTGTATTCGTTGTGGCATACCATCCACAAGTTCATCAAGGCACTGTTGGTCCAGATAGTCCACTCCTCAACGGCAATTCAGCGTAGATCACTCAGAGTGGTTGGTGGGTCACGTTGTCCGTAAACAGCCCTTTTCAATCTATCCCAGGCATGTTCAATAGGTTTCATGTCTGGAGAATATGCTGGCCACTCTAGTCGAGTGATGTCATTATCCTGAAGGAAATCATTCACAAGATATGCATGTTGGGGGCGCAATTGTCGTCCATGAAGATGAATGCCTGGCCAGTATGCTGCCAATATGGTTGCACTATTGGTCAAAGGGTGGCATTCGCATATCACACAACCGTTACAACACCTCCCATGAGCGCTAGCGGTGTATATCGACCCCACATAATGCCACCAGGAGGGAACCTCCACATTGCTGCACTCACTGGACAGTGTGTCTAAGACCTTCAGCCTAACCAGGTTGCTACATCTCCGACAATTGTCTGGTTGAAGGCATATGCTACACTCATCGGTAAAGAGAATGTGATGCCAATCCTGAGTGGTCCATTTGGCATGTTATTGGGCCCATCTGTACCACGCGACATGGTGTCGTAGTTGCAAAGATGGACTTTGCCATGGACATCAGGAGAGAAGTTGCGCATCATGCAGCTTATTGCGCACAGTTTGAGTCATAACACGATGTCCTGTGGCTGCACAAAAAGCATTATTCAGCATGGTGGCATTGCTGTCAGGGTTCCTCCAAGCCGTAATCCGTAGGTAGTGGTCATCCACTGCAGTAGTAGCCCTTCAGCGGACTGAGGGGGGCATGTCATCGACATTTCCTGTCTCTATGTGTCTCCTCCAGGTCTGAAGAACATTGCTTTGGTTCACTCCAAGACGCCTGGACTCTTCCCTTGCTGAGAGCCCTTCCTGGCACAAAGTAATAATGCGGACATAATCAAACTGTGGTATTGACCATCTAGGCATGGTTGAACTACAGACAACACGAACTGTGTACCTCCTACCTGATGGAATGACTGGAACTGATCAGCTGTCAGACCCCTTCGGTCTCATGCATGGTTGTTTACATCTTTGGGTGGGTTTAGTGACATCTCTGAGTAGTCAAAGGGACTGTGTCTGTGATACAACATCCACAGTCAACGTCTATCTTCAGGAGTTCTGGTTACCACGGTGATGCAAAATTATTTCTAATGTGTGTAACTTACCAATTTCTGCCAGAGCCTCAACCACATATAATGCATTTACAGGTGGATCCATTCCCATGATCATGCTATATTGTACCCTGCCATACCAGTCCTATCTGGTGCCTATAATGTTAAATCTTGTAATAACATTAGCAGACTTGACTATCGGACTTCGTAATGGAATACAAGTTCTTATTTATGTCATGCAAAATAATCAAATGATTGAATTTCATATTAATAATTCACACCGGATCAGCATGAGTACACTGTAAATATAAATTCAAACAGAGTTGAAGGCTCATTCATTAAATTATATTTGGATAGCTGAAGGCTTTTTGCCTAATTTAATATATCACAGGCGATGGTACAGAGTTCAGTCTTTTGGATAAAGGTCACGGTTCACTGTATATTACTAAAAAAGAACATGCATGTAAGATAACATTGTTTATTGTCTCTTCAGAATAACATACCTGAACATCTAACAATCATCACTTATATAGTGGAAGTCAGCAAGAATAAGTCAAGAAATGTGCTCTCAAGCCATTTTAAATTTAATCTTATGTTATGTAGAGAACCAGCAAGCGGATGCCATTAACAGCATGGAATCTCAACATTGACAACTGATGTAGCTTCTCTGAAGGCAGCTGCTGAAAGTAAAGATATTAATGCTACTCCAAATGCCCACTTGTACATATTTTAAATCAAACAATGGAAAATCCAGGATGGAATGTAGCAATATTACAGAAGGAAAGTTACTACTCAACGTATAGTAGAAATGCTAAATCACAGATAGGCACCTTTACTAATCACCAGCAATACCTCCACTCTAACAGATGCCACTCATTCCATACCAAGAAGTCCCTCCCATACAGCCTAGCCACCCATGGTAGTCACATCTGCAGTGACGAGCAGTACCCCTCGGTATACACCGAGGGTTTCACTGTAGCCTTCACTCACTATAATTGACCTCCCAACCTTGTACAAAAACAAATCTGCCGTGCCTTATCTTTCCAGTCTCCCACCAACTCCCGAAATCTCACAGTCCGGCCACAGAGGAGCATTCCCCTTGTAACTCAGTACCATCCAGGACTGGAGCAACTGAATTACATTCTCTGCCAGGGTTTTGATTACCTCTCATCGTGCCTTGAAAGGAGCCCACTATCCTTCCCACTCCTCCTACAGTGGTGTTCTGCTGTGCACCGAACCTACACAATATACTCATCCATCCTTACACAACCCCTGTTCCCAATCCCTTACCTCATGGCTCATACCCCTGTAATAGATCTAGAGAGCAAGACCTGTCCCATACATCCTCCTACAACCACCTACTCCAGACAGGTCATTAACATCACCTATCCCATCAAAGGCAGGGCTACCTTGAAACCAGTCATGTGATTTACAAGCTAAGCTGCAACCACTGTGCTGCATTCTATGTAGGCATGAGAACCAGCAAGCTGTCTGTTCACATGAATGGCCACTGACAAACTGTGGCCAAGAAATAAGTGGGCCACCCTGTTGCTGAACACACTGCCAAACATGATATCCCTCATTTCCATGACAGCTTCACAGCCTGTGCCATATGGATCCTTCCCACCAACACCAGCTTTTCCGAATTGCGCAGGTGGGAACTTTCCCTGCAATACATCCTATGTTCCCGTAATCCTCCTGGGCTCAACCTTTGTTAATCACTGTTCTCACCCATCCAACCCCACTCCCTGTTCCCAGCACTACACAGCCATCATTTGACCACCACACCCAGTCTTTTATTTCATTTTATTTCTCTCCTTTCTGGTGCTTCCACCCCTCCCCCCTCCTCCCGACCACTTTCCTGCCCTCTGTCTAAACTGCAGCACTTCACTGTCCGCCACCCCCACCATGCTATCCCTCGTCCCCCCTCCCCACCCCCAGCCTCCTCCTTACCCCCACTTGGTTGCCACTCACATCATGCACCGGTGTTGCTGCTCGCTGTGTGGTTTCAGTTGCCTGAGACTGCAGGCGTGTGTGCGAGTTGCATTTGTGTGTGTGTGTGTGTGTGTGTGTGTGTGTGTGTGTGTGGTGTGTCTGTTGTTGACAAAGGCCTTAATGGCTGAAAGCTGTAATTGTGTGAATCTTTTTGTTGTGCTATCTGCGACTCAGCATTTCCGCTATATGGTGAGTAGCAATTTTCCTTCTCTAATATTGGTACATATTTTAAATACATTTTAAAACAGAAAGCACATGATATATTACAACACACAGCATTTTCCATGTGCCTTGCAGTACTTAATCATGTGAACTGATTCTTAGGGCTGATTCACACAGCTTAACTGGTTAACTCTTCACAAGAGATGAACCTTGTGGCAGTATGTCACTAACAACAGTTTTCCCAAGAGGGAATGGTGTTTGCCCAGTTCTACCATGTTGTTGTTGTGGTCTCCAGTCCTGAGACTGGTTTGATGCAGCTCTCCATGCTACTCTATCCTGTGCAAGCTTCTTCATCTCCCAGTACCTACTGCAACCTACATCCTTCTGAATCTGCTTAGTGTATTGATCTCTTGGTCTCCCTCTACGATTTTTACCCTCCAAGCTGCCCTCCAATGCTAAATTTGTGATCCCTTGATGCCTCAAAACATGTCCTACCAACCGATCCCTTCTTCTAGTCAAGTTGTGCCACAAACTTCTCTTCTCCCCAATCCTATTCAATACCTCCTCATTAGTTACGTGATCTACCCACCTTATCTTCAGCATTCTTCTGTAGCACCACATTTCGAAAGCTTCTATTCTCTTCTTGTCCAAACTGGTTATCTTCCATGTTTCACTTCCATACATGGCTACACTCCGTACAAATACTTTCAGAAACGACTTCCTGACACTTAAATCTATACTCGATGTTAAAAAATTTCTCTTCTTCAGAAACGATTTCCTTGCCATTGCCAGTCTACATTTTATATCCTCTCTACTTCGACCATCATCAGTTATTTTACTCCCTAAATAGCAAAACTCCTTTACTACTTTAAGTGTCTCATTTCCTAATCTAACCCCCTCAGCATCACCCGATTTAATTTTACAACATTCCATTATCCTCGTTTTGCTTTTGTTGATGTTCATCTTATATCCTCCTTTCAAGACACTGTCCATTCCGTTCAACTGCTCTTCCAAGTCCTTTGCTGTCTCTGACAGAATTACAATGTCATCGGCGAACCTCAAAGTTTTTATTTCTTCTCCATGGATTTTAATACCTACTCCAAATTTTTCTTTTGTTTCCTTTACTGCTTGCTCAATATACAGATTGAATAACATCGGGGAGAGGCTACAACCCTGTCTCACTCCTTTCCCAACCACTGCTTCCCTTTCATGCCCCTCGACTCTTATAACTGCCATCTGGTTTCTGTACAAATTGTAAATAGCCTTTCGCTCCCTGTATTTTACCCCTGCCACCTTCAGAATTTGAAAGAGAGTATTCCAGTTAACGTTGTCAAAAGCTTTCTCTAAGTCTACAAATGCTAGAAACGTAGGTTTGCCTTTTCTTAATCTTTCTTCTAAGATAAGTCGTAAGGTTAGTATTGCCTCACGTGTTCCAACATTTCTACGGAATCCAAACTGATCTTCCCGAGGTCCGCTTCTACCAGTTTTTCCATTCGTCTGTAAAGAATTCGCGTTAGTATTTTGCAGCTGTGACTTATTAAACTGATAGTTCGGTAATTTTCACATCTGTCAACACCTGCTTTCTTTGGGATTGGAATTATTATATTCTTCTTGAAGTCTGTGGGTATTTCGCCTGTCTCATACATCTTGCTCACCAGATGGTAGAGTTTTGTCATGACTGGCTCTCCCAAGGCCATCAGTAGTTCTAATGGAATGTTGTCTACTCCCGGGGCCTTGTTTCGACTCAGGTCTTTCAGTGCTCTGTCAAACTCTTCACACAGTATCTTATCTCCCATTTCATCTTCATCTACATCCTCTTCCATTTCCATAATATTGTCCTTAAGTACATCGCCCTTGTATAATCCCTCTATATACTCCTTCCACCTTTCTGCCTTCCCTTCTTTGCTTAGAACTGGGTTGCCATCTGAGCTCTTGATATTCATACAAGTGGTTCTCTTCTCTCCAAAGGTCTCTTTAATTTTCCTGTAGGCAGTATCTATCTTACCCCTAGTGAGACAAGCCTCTACATCCTTACATTTGTCCTCTAGCCATCCCTGCTTAGCCATTTTGCACTTCCTGTCGATCTCATTTTTGAGACGTTTGTATTCCTTTTTGCATGCTTCATTTACTGCATTTTTATATTTTCTCCTTTCATCAATTAAATTCAATATTTCTTCTGTTACCCAAGGATTTCTATTAGCCCTCATCTTTTTACCTACTTGATCCTCTGCTGCCTTCACTACTGCATCCCTCAGAGCTACACATTCTTCTTCTACTGTATTTCTTTCCCCCATTCCTGTCAATTGTTCCCTTATTCTCTCCCTGAAACTCTGTACAACATCTGGTTCTTTCAGTTTATCCAGGTCCCATCTCCTTAAATTCCCACCTTTTTGCAGTTTCTTCAGTTTCAATCTGCAGTTCATAACCAATAGATTGTGGTCAGAATCCACATCTGCCCCTGGAAATGTCTTACAATTTAAAACCTGGTTCCTAAATCTCTGTCTTACCATTATGTAATCTATCTGATACCTTTTAGTATCTCCAGGATTTTTCCAGGTATACAACCTTCTTTCATGATTCTTGAACCAAGTGTTAGCTATGATTAAGTTATGCTCTGTGCAAAATTCTAGAAGGCGGCTTCCTCTTTCATTTCTTCCCCCCAATCCATATTCACCTACTATGTTTCCTTCTCTCCCTTTTCCTACTGACGAATTCCAGTCACCCATGACTATTAAATTTTCGTCTCCCTTCACTACCTGAATAATTTCTCTTATCTCGTCATACATTTCATCAATTTCTTCATCATCTGCAGAGCTAGTTGGCATATAAACTTGTACTACTGTAGTAGGCATGGGCTTTGTGTCTATCTTGGCCACAATAATGCGTTCACTATGCTGTTTGTAGTAGCTAACCTGCACTCCTATTTTTTTCATTCATTATTAAACGTACTCCTGCATTACCCCTATTTGATTTTGTATTTATAACCCTGTAATCACCTGACCAAAAGTCTTGCTCCTCCTGCCACCGAACTTCACTAATTCCCACTATATCTAACTTTAACCTATCCATTTCCCTTTTTAAATTTTCTAACCTACCTGCCCGATTAAGGGATCTGACATTCCACACTCCGATCCATAGAATGCCAGTTTTCTTTCTCCTGATAACGACGTCCTCTTGAGTAGTCCCCGCTCGGAGATCCGAATGGGGGACTATTTTACCTCCGGAATATTTTACCCAAGAGGACACCATCATCATTTAATCATACAGTAAAGCTGCATGTCCTCGGGAAAAATTACGGCTGTAGTTTCCCCTTGCTTTCAGCCGTTCGCAGTACCAGCACAGCAAGGCCATTTTGGTTAACGTTACAAGGCCAGATCAGTCAATCATCCAGACTGTTGCCCCTGCAACTACTGAAAAGGCTGCTGCCCCTCTTCAGGAACCACATGTTTGTCTGGCCTCTCAACAGATACCCCTCCGTTGTGGTTGCACCTACGGTACGGCCATCTGTATCACCGAGCCACGCAAGCCTCCCCACCATACAAGGTCAATTTTAATGTGATGCTTATATGGGAAATGTAAACAAAGAATCACGCAGTACCCAGCACATACATGAGGCAAAGCTTCCATATTTCCCCAGAATTGCTTTGCTCCCACCTGAAAACTTAATACTGTCAAACCCAGCAAATGCAGTCATTATCCACAATTCTGGATAACCTGTATCATGGAGGGTTTTACCACCAGTTTGCTATGAGGTCCAAACTTGACACAGACACATGTACACCTGCATATATCAGAAGTTTATGTTCCCTATAATCCACCGTACCAGTCGAGCAACATTCCACATCTGCACATGTTTCTGTAGCATTAAAATTTACTGTTAGTGCCACTTGGCAGGTCTGCAGCTCCCTTTTCTGTTTAATGTTTGATTATTCCTATTTTTTCTGTTTGTATTATGTCCATTACTTTGCCCCATTCTCAGCGTCCACCTTTCCCACTCTTCTTACACTGTGGTCGAAAATAGTCTCTTCATATGTTGTCTGGACATCCACAACAGTAGCATTTGATGTCAGTGGAAAAAAATTTCTCCTGTCAAAGAACTGAGTTATCACATCTCTTTCTTCCAAAGCTGCATGTGAAGTCCTTTGGAATTTCTGCGTGTACTGTTCGTGCCACATTGGGTGACAGTCTCCATAAACATGCTTCTAACACCATCTACTCTGCTTCCTGCAGAAGGACCTTATTTGCATTATCACTGTCTGTTGACTCATACATATTAACATTGAGTTTTCATATTCTGTCCAAGAAACTCTTGAGGTCTGCTTCTGTGAGACACTATTTAACTGCTCACAGTAGTACCCACAGCTATTTGTCTTCCATACCACTATACTAAACCTCTCCTAAGTACATCAAATGACTGAACATTTCTCAGGTCCTCATGGTACATAGGCTTTCACATCTCTTTTTAAACGTAACTTGTCCATTTGCAACAATTGCTTGTCTGTCTAAAAACCCAGCTTTGCAGCTGGCCACAGGTAATCTACAAGTGCTAATACATCTTCTCCTGTCTTGCCTAAAAAAGGATCAACTAAGCTAGCAGTTGTTCCATTTAGGCTGGGTACAGATAAACAAGATGAGTCTATGGCCTCTTTAACAGCATCTGACTGCTTATGCCGGTTTGTATTATCCATTCTGAGTTGAGCTACCTTATCTATCTGAGTGGTAACCACTTGTGTCCTTGGATCATTCACTGTAAAGCCTTTACCTAATCCAAAAAGACAAACAATATGATGAACACAATTGGATAAACACAGACACACTTAATTTTAGCAATACTGTAACTCAATTTACTTTCTCGACCAAAGTGTAAACCATATGCACTTGTTGCACTGTCTGGCATAATCTTTGTATCATCTATGTGTGAAGAATGCGGCAGGGGATAACTGTTTACAGGGAGCACTGTGACCTAGCAAATTAAATTGCCTGTGTCTGACAGGATGCATGCTGGTATAAGTTTCTTGTGTATCCACTCTGTCCATGTTCATATCTATGCCCTTGTTAACCTTCACAAATGTCACCTTGAACACAGTCCTCCAGTTTGATTTGCATGCCACTGCAGGCTATTTGAAGGGAAAACCATTGGAGACACCCTGGTTTCATTCACCTCACTGGGCTGATGATGCTGTATACTGGTCCACAACCTCGCTCGATGGCAGTGGTCACTTGTGACTCCAGTTACTACACGTCAGGATGTTCTGAGCATTGTTGACCCCCATAGCGTGCCACAATGACATGCAGGATAGTAGGCTGGGCAGCAGGTACAATAAACAATTCCTTGGCTGTTGTGGAATCATAAGTGCAGTGCTGATAACAACAGGATTTATTTATCAGAATTCAGTTTTGAAAGAACATTGTAAATGGAATTATAAAGATAAAATTCATCCAACTAGTAAAATTAATACTTCATATGATCTGTCACAATGTTGTCAGTTTCACTTTGATTTAGTTTATATTTTTTGTTCATTTTCTCTGCATACAAGTTACAGAAAAATATAAAACAGTAAAAATAATGATTAATATTACCCACTATTAAAAAATATTGCATATAATGCTGCAACATGTACCAAGAAGCAGCTAGCTGTGCTGTTTGGGACTCCCCTGATATAATAACTGCTTCTGTGGTTCATAGCCATCATGTCAGATAATGTTGTGAAAGCAACACAGTATTTGAATGAGGTAGCCGATCATCATCTTCAGGTGCTTACTGATGTGTTGCTGCAGTGGCTCA
Organism: Schistocerca serialis cubense; assembly: GCF_023864345.2. NCBI lineage: Eukaryota > Metazoa > Arthropoda > Insecta > Orthoptera > Acrididae > Schistocerca > Schistocerca serialis. Next base: position 575,639,530 of record NC_064639.1, read on the forward strand.
CCCATATATTCAGTGGCTCACTAGAAAAGTGAAGTTGCGAGGGGGTGGGGCTATAACGTTGTCACAGGCAAAACATAGGAGACATCAACATACAGAGCTCCATGCCAGACAAATGGGCCACGACATTTGCATGCACAATGTGGGAAAAGTGCAGCTGCAAGTCACAGCATAGCACGCATGCACCAATACGCCGCCAGGGCACACGCTGGGCCGCAGTTTGCTTGCGCACTTTCCCTGCATCATGCATGTGAAAACTGTGGCCTATTTCTTTGGCTGGGGATTGTGGATGTTGGTGTCCTCTATGATTGTTCTATGATGATGTTACAGCCCTACCCCATGGCACGGGTGATTTTCTAGTGATCCCGCAAATATATCGACAAGCCACTGCAGCAACACATCAGATAGCAAATGAAGATTAGCAACTGTCTCATTGAAACATTGTGCAGCTTTCACATCATTATCTGATGCAACACCCGCAAACCACTGAAGCAAGCAGCTATCTGCTTAAAAGCCATGCAGTTTAAGCCAGATGACAAAACTTAATTTAACGGCAGAATGATAACCAATAAATCTGACTTCCTTTCTTGCACAATCAAATGCGGGTCAGTGTTCTTTGAGAGGCATATTCTCAACTTTCCCACTTCACAATCTTAAATGGTACATAATTACCAGCTGTTATTTTGCTGATTCCACAGTCATCTTGAGTAAATTTATAACCATTTCTCCAATTGAAAGCGTCACTGTTCCTGTCTACACTGCATTACCATAACTAAATTTTTAAAAATGGTGCATAATATAGTGAGCTTTGTTAAATCAGTTACGTAACAGTGAATGGCTTGTTTTTATGACATTTCTGGATGAGCTGTGATAAGCCATGGAGATATTCAATAGAACCATAGAATCAAATATTTTTCCTTCTTCTTTTGATCAAGCTATGTCATGCATTTCACTCCACGTACATGTATCCTAGCAGTAAAAAAATGATGACCAGTTTCTTTCAGTAACAAGTTCTGCTATGCCATCAGGCACATTACAGCAATATGAGTGTTCATGTTTTTTCCATCACATGTATATAAATACATGATTGCAGACATCACATCATATTTCAGTTACTTTATGTTGATCTGAAACAAATACATTTCTGTCTCATTAACTCCTCTTGCTGCCAGGCATCCTTCCTCAGAAAGCAGAATATTTATCCACTCTCTTAATAGTGAGATTATAAGTCAATAGTTGCTCATAGAAAACCACTTGAAATCTGTACAAAGATATTGGCACAAACTGCTACAAATTAAATGTTTTTGTCTATCTCTGTCCATCGGCTTTTGACAGTTCCTTATCTTTCATCTTTGATTAGAAAATGGTATCGGCAAGATTGTGATGCATGTCAAATTATTTCTTTAGTGCACCTTTTGTCTTTGTGAAGTGATGGTTTAATCTGTAAAAAAACAAATATCAATGTCTTGATAGTTTCATCACAGGGAATTGACCACAGAAGAGCCAATAATACAGGAGCTGTTTCTTCACAAAACCTTTAGAGTACGTTTCATACAACACTGTCATTGTCAAGTGTAGTGATAAAAACCTTTTTTCCACAATATCTTTTGGAAAAACAGCTTTCATATTCAGGGTTTTTTAGTTATAAACTTACAGACAGCTCCTTTTATTTCTTCTGCTATTTTATTTCTCTCTGAGGAGACCTTCCACAGTTATGTTGAACCATTGCTGATTCATATTTTTTTTTTCTTTTAATAACCCTTTCTACAAATCTACCAGTGTCACAAAATATCTTTAAAACCATGAATTGCAAGTATCAGTTTTCAACCCTTTGTACTCAATATGGTATTTCACATGAACTTGCCTGAATCCATAATTTTTATTTTTATTTATTATTCTTATCAGTTTAATGAAGTCTAATGACCCAGTGATGTAATGTATTCTTCTGTTGCAGTAATTCACCTGCCAGAGTACATTTCCTGTAGTCTCATCATAAGAGACTATTCAGACTACCCTTATCATTTTATGTGGCCAGAGCAGCTGGAGATAACAGTCGTGTGTGCACGAGGTGTGCTTGCTTGTGTGAATGAGTGTGCACTTACCTTTCTGAAGAAGGCTTTGGTCAAAAGCTCAATGTGTAACAGGCTTTTTGTTGTGCCTGCATCCAGCTCAATGCATCATCTTTGTAGAGTGTAGTAATCCACTTTTTTCAGAATATGTTGACATTACAGGGTATAATGTGTCAGATCTGAACAGAAAGAATAACACACTGTTCCCAGTAGACTGTTCTTCCACCATAGTGCAAACTGCTAGCTCTAGGACATAACTCATTATACACTGCTCGAGTCTGACTTTACGAAATTAACTCAGATGCCACAAGTGCATATCTCTTGATATATGGGGAATGGTATTTTCCACTCATTACCGTCGTGTAACCTTAGTTTGACTTGCATGTCTGTGTTAACAACTCCTTTTGCTAACTTTTGGACTTAACATGCAGTAAGCTGCAAACTCTGTATAATATGTGATCATATTATAATTAGCAAGTGTGGTGAGTTGTGTATATGAATTCCCCCATTTTTCTCTGTCTGCTCCCTTTCTTTTTGTTTGAAAGATGGTACATCATTTGTGGCAATTTAAATTTTATGTGCCCATGTCTTCTGTTGACTGCAATATTAACACGTGAGAAACATATTTTTAATAGTGTTTGTTGTAACTTGTGCCACATGAGCAGTAGCAAGTGACACATAATATACAGGGTGAATCGCCTAAAACTTGTGCTGCAGATATGGAAATGGAAAATGCTATTGATGTACGATTTTCACCGAATGGATCGGTAGTCAGGAGCTCGTACTGTTAGCCAATGAACAGATTCTAGTAATACTTAGAAACTACATACACTTTTTTTTTTAAATGCAACATTGCTTAATGACATTAACAAACTAAAAGTAGGGTAAATTATAATGTCAGTGGTGTTCGTTGCAGGATTCTAGTGAGACTTACTTGACAGATACCATATTTTGAAAAGTTTCCAAACCTACTCTTTTTTGTGCCAATCAACTTGCGTAGTTATATTTGCTTACCGTGGGCTAATATTTTCCTTGAGTGCATTGTGACTTGTTAGTCAGTTATTGTGTGACTGTCCAAGCAGCGAGTTATGAGTGGATGATGGGATTTAGCAATGCAGAAAAAGCTGACAGGCTCGTCATTCCCAATTGACATTGGTTCTATCCCTATCACATCTCTCTCAATCGAGAGCTGCATGAAAATGAATATTAGAATCATGTTAATTTCTGCACAGAGGCATTGAGACAGGATACTCCAGATATGTTGTGTGTCTTGTTAGTGATGAAGCCACATTTACCAATCATGACCAGGTAAACTGCTGAAGCACGCGCTATTGGTCTTTTCACAATCCCTGTTGCCTTTGTCAGGTGGAATGTCAACATCCATGGAATGTAAATGTGTGGTGTGGGATAGTGAACCATCAGCTCATAGGCCCTGTATAATAGATGGAACACTGAACATACACAGGTTTCGCAGCCTCCCAACAGACCATCACCCATGGATGCTAGAAGATGTTCGTCTGCTGGCTAGAAGGAACATGTGGTACCAACATGGTGGCTGTCTAACCCATAGTGTAAGAAGTATTACAGCCTGTCTTCATGAATTGTTTCCAAATCATTGGATTGGACGCAGATGACCTGTACCCTGGCTGGCCTGCTCCTCAGATTTGACGCCTGTAGACTTATTTCCATGGGGAAAGCTGAAAGACGCTGCCTACAAGGACATACCAACTACACCCGATGATATGCAACAATGTATTATTGTAGATATCTCCACTGAAATACCAGCAAGTGTGCTGGAGTCATTCACTACCAGACTGGAAGCATGTTGGGCCGCTGCCAGGAGTTGTTTCGAACACAATCTGTGATGATCAGTTGTCACATTACTGGTCAGAATCCACATAACTAGTGTTTCATGAATAAACTGTCAAAATATTCATAATAAAGTTATTTACCAGATTTACTGCATTCCAGGTAAGCTCTCACACTCAAGTTATTTTTGAGATGGAGAGCTGGCTGAAACCCAAAGTGGAAAGCTCTGTGATATTTAATGAGTGGTGGAATGTGTATTGTTAAGAGAGATTAGGGGCGATAGGAGGGATGGGGGTTTCATTATAGTTGACAAAAATATTGTCTCTATTGAGGCTGAAGTTGGGTGTGACATTGAAGTTATATGGTTGTGTATAACAGGTGTAGGTGAAACAATGTTAATTGTTGGATATTTTTACTGGCCACTCGATTCCACTGTGACAGTTCTAGAATCATTTGAAGAAAACTATGGTCAGTAGCATATCCAGATCATGCCATAGTAGTTAGAGGCGACTTTAACCTGCTTAGTATAGACTGGGATGTCTATGGATTCATTGCATGGGGATACAGATAGACAGCCATGCAAAATACTTTTCAACACAGTTTTCTAAAAACTGTCTTGAGCAGCTAGCGTGGCAGCCCACATGCAATGGAAATATCTTAGACCTTGTAGCTACAAATAGGTCGGACCTTATCAACAATGTCAGTATAGAAACGGGGATTAGCTTCCATGATGTCATTATAGCAACTGTAATGACGGAAGTTAATAAATCAGTCAAGAAGACTAGGAGAGTGTTTCTGCCAGATAGAGCAGAAAAGCAGTCGTTAGCATCTCACTTACACAGTGAACAGACATCACTTAGTTCCAGGAAGATGAACTAGTGGAATTTTGGGCAAAGTTTAAGCAAAGTTTAAAGAGTTATGTGCCTGGTAAGTGAATAATGGATAGAAAAGATCCTCCATGATTTAATAATGAAATTTGGAAGATACTGAGGAAGCAGAGGCTGTTGCACTCTTGGTTCAAAAGAGAATGCACAAATAATGACAAGCAAAGGTTAGTAGAGATTCATGCAACTGTGCAAAGATTTGTACACAAAACATACAACAACTATCACCTTCACACCCTAGCAAAAGATCTGGCAGAAAAACCGAGAAAATACTGGTCATATGTAAGATCACTAAGAAGGTCTAAGGCTTCCATTCAATTCCTTATTCACCAGTCTGGTGCGGCAATTGAAGACAGCAAAATGAAAACCAAAGTTATTAATTTTGCATTCAAGAAATCGTTCACACAGGAGAATTGTACAAACGTATCATCATTTGACCATCAGACTCTCGTATGAACAACATAGAAATAAGCATCCCTGGCATAGAGAAACAACTGAAAGATTTAAATCAAATAAATCACCAGGTCTGGATGAACTCCCAATTCTGTTTTTGTAGAGTACTCTACGGCTCTGGCCCCTAACCTAGCTTGCATTTATCGTGAATCTCTCACCCATGGCTGTCTGTCTGTAGCCCCATGCAATGAGTCCGTAGACATTCCAGTCTATACTAGGTAGGTTAAAGTCACCTCCAACTAGTGTGGCATGATCTGGGTATTTACATGCTTGCCCAACTGACTGGAAAAATGTACAGGTGACTCCAGTATATAAGAAGGGTAAAAGAATGGACCTGCAAAATTACAGTCTGATACCTCTAACTTCAATTTGCTGCAGAATCCTTGAAGAACATATTCTCAGTCTCAATATAATAAAATTTCTTGAGACTGAGAAGCTGATGTCCATGGATCAGCATGGTTTTAGGAAGCCGCTTGCCCTTTGCTAACATGATATACTGTGAGCTATGAATGAAGGACAAGAAGCAGATGCCATATTTCTAGATTTCCAGAAGGCATTTGACATGGTACCCCATTGCAGGAGGCTGTTTACAAAGGTACGAGCATATGGAATAAGTTCATTGATATGTGAGTGGCTCAAAGACTTCTTGAGTAATAGAACACAGTATGTTGCCCTCAACGGCGAGTGTTCATCAGAGACGAGGGTATCATCAGGAGTGCCCCAGGGAAATGTGATAGGACTACTGCTCTAAATGAAATTTTCACTCTACAGCGGAGTGTGTGCTGATATGAAACTTCCTGGCAGATTAAAACTGTGTGCCAGACCGAGACTCGAACTCGGGACCTTTGCCTTTCGCGGGCAAGTGGTCTACCAACTGAGCTACCCAAGCACAACTCTCACCCCATCCTCACAGCTTCAATTCCGCCAGTACCTCATTTCCTACCTTCCAAACTTTACAGAAGCTCTCCTGCAAACCGAACAGTACTAGCACTCCTGAAAGAAAGGATAATGCGGAAACATGGCTTAGCCCCAGCCTGGGGGATGTTTCCAGAATGAGATTTTCACCCTGCAGCAGAGTGTGCACTGATAGGAAAGGTGGAGGTCCCGAGTCCGAGTCTCGGTCTGGCACACAGTTTTAATCTGCCAGGAAGTTTCAGGACTACTGCTGTTCTCCTCTATATACATAAATGATTTAGCGGATGGGGCTGGGCAACAATGTGCAGTTGTTTCCTGATGATGCTGTGGTGTACGGTAAGATGTCAAAGTTGAGTGACTGTAGGAACATAAAAGACAATGTAGTCAAAATTTCTGGTTGGTGTGATGAATGGCAGCTAGCTCTAAACATGAGAAATCTAAGTTAATTCAGATGAGTAGGAAGAACAAACCTGTAACATTCAGATACACTGTTACTAGTGTCCTGTTTGACACAGCCAAGTCATTTAAATATCTGGGTGTAAAGTCTAAAGTGATATCAAATGGAATGAGCATGTGGGAACTGTGGTGGGGAGGGTTTGCGTTTATAGGGAGAATTTTAGGAAAGAGTGGTTCATCTGTAAAGGAGACCACATCTAGGATGCTGGCGTGACCTTTTCTTGAGTACTGCGTGAGAGGGATCCATACCAGGCCAGATTGAAAGAAGGGATTGAATTAGCTCAGAGGCGGGCTGCTAGATTGTTACAGGTGGGTTTGAACAGCACATAAGTGTGACAGATATGCTTCAGAAATGCAAATGGGAATGCCTGTAGGGAAGGTGATGCTCTTTTTGAGGAACACTATTGAGAAAATTTAGAGAACGAGCATTTGAAACTGACTGTCAAATGATTCTACTGTCATCAACATACAATGTGTGTAATGACCATGAAGATAAGATACGAGAAATTAGGGCTCACACAGGGGCATATAGGCAGTCGTTTTTCCAAAGCTCTAGTTGCAAGTGGAACAGCAAAGAAATGACTAATAGTGGTACAGTGTACTCTCCACCACACACCGTATGGTGACTTGTGGAATATTTATGTAGATGTATGCACTTGTGTTGTACTTTAGTGTGTGCTACCAGGGGTATTGTACGAGTGTCAGTGAAGGAACTTTTCAAAATACCACATCTCTTAAATGACTCACAGTGGAATCCTGCAACAAACCACACTGCAGTTCTAATTTACCCTATTTTTAATTTGTTAGTGCCAATAGGCATTGTTCCATTTAAAAGAGTGTAAGTTTGCAAAAAAATACATTTTCTAAATATTATTACATTCTGTTTGTTGGCTAACAATACGAGCCCCTGACTACCAAACCTTTCTGTGAAAACTACACATTGATAGACCTACCATTTCCACAACATTTGCAGTGCAAGTTGTATGTGATTCATCCTGTATTTATGTTGCAATGTCATGGGGACTGCACTTAAATTAAATAAACAAAAATGCACTACAGAATTAAGTGGAGGGAATGGCTGGTGACTGAATCGTGCCAACTAAAGTGTGTCAAGATACATAACTAATTGTTATGATTACACTGTTACTATAGATACATCCAGTTTTTGTAGTTTTTCTAGGTGGTGAGGAATTATTCAAAGTTCACTCTGTCATTCTATCTTCAGGTCTTCTTACCACTGGGAAACTGTTCATGTCTGGACTGTATAATCAGTATTATGATGTCTGACATTTTGCTCAATAATTCTATCAATTTCTATTCCATTTTAGTTTTTAGGTGCATTCTCACTTTTAATCTTCTCATGTGAAACTAACTTGCTTGTTTGTATTTTATTCTCTGGTTAAGCTGGCTATATGTAATAGTTAATGAATACTTACAAAGAAGGCTATGCTCACTTTTATCTGCTTTTAATTGTTGAATCTCTGTTCGTAGTTCTTCTATAATGGTTTGGAGATCGACCGTGTTACTCACGTTTGCGTCTACCATTTTGAATGCAGTCTATACCGGTCACTCAATACAGAAAAATTTAAAATCCATCATATTCTTTCGTTTTAAGCCAATCTGAGTAGACTAACCTGAATTCCAGCGCTGGATGTCCCCGTGTTGTTGGACGATGTCCTTGGCTACTGCTGCTTGCTGTGTTGTCGTGAAGATGCTCCGATGTTAAGTTTACACATCGCTGTATTCTTCAGGACTGTAGGTTTTCTGAAAATAATCCCACACCTGGCACCACTTTTCTAACGGGGTCTTTTTGACGGCCGAGTAAAATATTATTGCTTCAATTTGCTGTTAGGATGGGATGTGTGGGCAGTAGTTCTGAGTAGTGCAGAATGTGGAAAACGGAAAACTTAGTTTTACCATTTATTAATAAAGACGGTGCGACAGTGTGTTATGCGCATCTGGTAACCCGTTATCACTGTGTTGAGAGCAATACATCTTCGCAACTGACAGGTCTCAGATTGTTCTTCGTAGCTGGTGGCTGTGTACACGCCATGGCGCACGACTCAGATTGCATTTCCCGTCAGCATTCCGCATGATAAATGCATAGTGCAGTGGCTCTCCCACTGTCCACTACGGCCGTACAGTTCTGCCATTACAATTATTTATTTTTTGTAAAATGTATTTGGACACTCCTTGTATAGTAAATTTAATGCGAGGTGCAGAGTAGGCTATAATTTTTTACAGATTTTAGTTTTTAATTGTGGGTGGAAATTTGGACATGCTCAGAAATTAATACATAGAAATTAATATATATATATATATATATATATATATATATATATATATATATATATGTATATATATATATATTAAAAATTGTAATATTAACTTTGGTCTCAAGTCTATGAACAATGTCACCTATCAACTGGTATCTGACAAAGTTTGGTTTCAGGAGTGGATAAACTGATACATCATCTGCATGAACGTGGCATACCAATAGCAGTTGCAACCAGCAGTGGAGCAGAAAGTGTGAAAATTAAAACAAGTCATCATAAACCATTGATGAGTTTATTCCATCACATTGTGTGTGCAAGTACAGATCCTGAAGTTGAGCATGGAAAGCCAGCTCCAGATATATTCCTTGTCTGTGCTTCGAGATTTGAAGACAATCCGGACCCAAAAAAGGTAACAAATTGTTGATAATTTTCATCTTTCAGTGTGTGGGACAACTTTGATTACTTAATTTTAAAATAAATTATATTGTAATGCACAAATGTGTAATGCTCAAAATACATTAACTCCGTGAACACATCAGTAGCGACAACTTCAGTGCCAACATAAATTATAAATAAAAGTATGAACAACCTGTGTGAAATCTTTTTGTTCATTTTAAGTGTTTCATATTCAGTATCAGAGCTTATTGCTTTGAAATCTGAAGAGAAAGTGGGATAAGGAGCCAAAGCTGATGCAACAGAGTCTGCAAGAAAATAATGCTGGTAGCTCTCTCACATACAGGGTGGTTATAATTAGACTTTCTGTACTTGAGGCAGTGTCAGTGGATAGCTATTTACTGTAGGAGTACCCAACTTTGTAGGAATGATGTTCGGACTGTTCTGCAGGATTTACATTCTTAGCAGTGTTAGTGTCTTGACTTACTATTAGGTGCCAGTACTAATATGATGATGTGGGGAACTGCTATGCCACACACTCACTACACATACTTCCAATGGTGGTAAATGTATCACAATCCTGTACATGGAACACTTCGAAGAAACATCTCTCGAAATGGCGCGCCTGAAACTGAAGATGTCCTTCTCCTATGTGGACAACACATTCGTCATTTGGCTGCATGGCAAAGAAAATTTACAAGAATTTCTTAACCACCTCAATGGCGTACATGATAATATTAACTTCACCATGGAGGTGAAGAAAATGGATGTCTGCCTTTCCTCAACATCATGATAAAGAAGAAGACTGACAACACATTAGGTCATTCTGTTTACAGGAAGAAGACACACACCTACCTTAACACCAGTAGCTGCCACCATGCAGCAAATGCAAATCTGTGCTCACCACCTTGATGTGCAGAGTACAAGGCACATGCAACAAGGAGAGTCTACCTGCTGAACTGCAGTACTTGAGAGAAACCTTTAGTGAGAATGGCTGTTCTGAGAAGCAGGCAAGACACGCTTTCCAACCGTGCAAGAAGAAGAGATGATGTCGTGAAGAAGACATTAAGCACTTGGCATTCCTTCTTATGCTGGGTCTCCCATGGGAAAGATTGCCAGGATATTTGAAAACAGCAACGTTAAAACCATCTTTGACTCATCAGCCAAAATCAAGAATATGCTGGGCTCAGTGGAGGATAAACTAGGAATACAGACACATGGAGTCTATAGCATCAGCCACAAGTGCGGCAATAAGTACATCGGCCAGACACAGCGATATACACTCCTGGAAATGGAAAAAAGAACACATTGACACCGGTGTGTCAGACCCACCATACTTGCTCCGGACACTGCGAGAGGGCTGTACAAGCAATGATCACACGCACGGCACAGCGGACACACCAGGAACCGCGGTGTTGGCCGTCGAATGGCGCTAGCTGCGCAGCATTTGTGCACCGCCGCCGTCAGTGTCAGCCAGTTTGCCGTGGCATACGGAGCTCCATCGCAGTCTTTAACACTGGTAGCATGCCGCGACAGCGTGGACGTGAACCGTATGTGCAGTTGACGGACTTTGAGCGAGGGCATATAGTGGGCATGCGGGAGGCCGGGTGGACGTACCACCGAATTGCTCAACACGTGGGGCGTGAGGTCTCCACAGTACATCAATGTTGTCGCCAGTGGTCGGCGGAAGATGCACGTGCCCGTCGACCTGGGACCGGACCGCAGCGACGCACGGATGCACGCCAAGACCGTAGGATCCTACGCAGTGCCGTAGGGGACCGCACCGCCACTTCCCAGCAAATTAGGGACACTGTTGCTCCTGTGATATCGGCGAGGACCATTCGCAACCGTCTCCATGAAGCTGGGCTACGGTCCCGCACACCGTTAGGCCGTCTTCCGCTCACGCCCCAACATCGTGCAGCCCGCCTCCAGTGGTGTCGCGACAGGCGTGAATGGAGGGACGAATGGAGACGTGTCGTCTTCAGTGATGAGAGTCGCTTCTGCCTTGGTGCCAATGATGGTCGTATGCGTGTTTGGCGCCGTGCAGGTGAGCGCCACAATCAGGACTGCATACGACCGAGGCACACAGGGCCAACACCCGGCATCATGGTGTGGGGAGCGATCTCCTACACTGGCCGTACACCACTGGTGATCGTCGAGGGGACAATGAATAGTGCACGGTACATCCAAACCGTCATCGAACCCATCGTTCTACCATTCCTAGACCGGCAAGGGAACTTGCTGTTCCAACAGGACAATGCACGTCCGCATGTATCCCGTGCCACCCAACGTGCTCTAGAAGGTGTAAGTCAACTACCCTGGCCAGCAAGATCTCCGGATCTGTCCCCCATTGAGCATGTTTGGGACTGGATGAAGTGTCGTCTCACGCGGTCTGCACGTCCAGCACGAACGCTGGTCCAACTGAGGCGCCAGGTGGAAATGGCATGGCAAGCCGTTCCACAGGACTACATCCAGCATCTCTACGATCGTCTCCATGGGAGAATAGCAGCCTGCATTGCTGCGAAAGGTGGATATACACTGTACTAGTGCCGACATTGTGCATACTCTGTTGCCTGTGTCTATGTGCCTGTGGTTCTGTCAGTGTGATCATGTGATGTATCTGACCCCAGGAATGTGTCAATAAAGTTTCCCCTTCCTGGGACAATGAATTCACGGTGTTCTTATTTCAATTTCCATGAGTGCATATCATAAAAAAATAGACAATACAGGGATGGAAGAACTGCAAATAAACATAGCAGTGAAATAATAAACAAAATGGCTCTGAGCACTATGGGACTTAACATCTGAGGTCATAAGCCCCCTAGAACTTAGAACTACTTAAACCTGACTAACCTAAGGATATCACACTCATCCATGCCCGAGGCAGGATTCGAACCTGCGACCGTAGCGTCATGCGGTTCCAGACTGAAGTGCCTAGACCCTCTCAGCCACACCGGCCGGCAGTGAAATAATAGCAAAAGAGGAATTTGTAAATTACAAATGTGTTTCAAATATTGACGAAATGTAAATGAAATTGTTAAACTAAGATCGTGACTGATGTTACTTAGTAATTTTTGGGGCTATGGTACTTAGCGAAGGAAAGAAGGAAAGATTAGGCAATTATGTTAAGACTTTTAAAAGTGGCCATAAAATTTTTCATGATGAGAGGCAGAGTAGCAAACCCAGTATCCAGACTGATGAAATTGTGCAACAAGTGGATTGGTATCTGTGATCTGATGGACAATTGATGATCAATGTGCTGTCTGATGAACTTTCACATGCTGAATGTACCATTATATACACCATTGTTGCAAATTGTGTATAAGGTGAGGACAGAAAATCTTACCAAAGGGAAAAGTGGAGAATGAAAATTGGACAAGCACTTTGGACTGCCGTTGATGAGATGGAGGTAATTTATTTTCCCACATTGTTACATGTCATGTGACATGAATATCCTACATAACCTCACACTCAAAACAAGTGTCAATGAAGGGGTACCATTCAACTTTGCCAAAACCAAGAAAAATGATGGCCACTGTTTTCTGGGATGAAAAGAGCATTCTTTTGAATGATTTCTTGTAACATTGATGTGTAATGCAAAATAATGTTGTAACTGAGACATGCCATCCAGATTCGACAATGTGGCAAATTGTCCTCTGGGATACTCTTGTTCGATGACAGTGTATGTCCAAACACCACTGCCCACACCAAGGATAAGATTAAGCTTTTCTGTTAGGATCTTTTCAATCACTCACCATATAATGCAAAACTCACACTTAGAGACTTACTTCTTGCACCTCTCACTTTGAAGATGACGTGGAAATGAGGATTCCTTTTTCAGTGGGTCCATTTCCCAGACAGAGAACTTATATGCATGCAGGGTTGAAGAAACTCGTGCAACATTGTGAAAAGTGCTTTGAAGTGAGTAGTGAATAGGTGGAAAAGTGAAATCAGTTGGTTTGCAGGTAACTAAAACTACCAGTAAAAGCTTTTTCTCTTGAAAATATTAATTTTTAGTGTTGAGTAGCTCAAACTTCATCAGTACACCTTGTACAGAACATGCATAGTTCTTTCAGTATTTGTTGTGTTTAATAATGAAAATGTACATATTAGAACAAAAAAGAATAGCACTTTCACTGAATTCTTGGGGAACCCACTAACATTGGGCCTTCATATTCATATTCTTGTAACTGCCAATAAACTGTGAAATAATGTACAACTCATGATATTACTTTGTATGCAGCAGAGCGGTTAATGTCAGTTTTGGTGGGTACTGGCATATGCTCAAGTGGCTTGCTTATAAAGGTCTGTAACAGAACAGAAGTTATTCAGTGATTTCTCTGTAATTTACATAATTCATATGAGAGGTTGAGATCCTCTATTTGCCTCTGCTGCAGTCGAATAAAGTTGAGTGTTGGCATGTTATCCCTTTTACTTTATTTTTCTTAACATTTGTAACTTCAGGGGAGGATAACACATCATTTTAGGATAGTGAACCATCTAATTATTGCAACTGAGGTCGATGTCCGACACGAGCAAAGACTGGCAGCATTGCTGTTTAGAAACAAATGACTGAAATGACTGGATCATTCATAATGTTTCTTGCGTGAAATGAACACAAGTTACATTAAAATTATGGGCTCTTAATCTTAGGGCACACAATAGTGAAAGTAAAGTATTTATCTGCACTAGGAATATGTAGATATAATTACAGAAGTTCTAAATAGATATCACATTTAATGACTTTAAGCCAGCAAACAACAAATTTTAAACCATCTTACATAGCATGTCTGTTCACAACAACAGACCCCCTACAAAAGACTAAACAAAAGTGAGTGAAGACGCATTCTTACAAAAAAGAAAGATAATTTTTTTTTGTACTTTTAGCTGATTTAGTGACAGGCCATTTCAACAATGCTGACCATCAATAATTTTCCACTATGGTGTCACACAATACATTTTTTATTACATTTCATTGAGCAACTAGACACTGTGTGAGTTTTTTCTTCCTTACAAAGACGCTATAAAAGAAAGAAAAGAGACATATGCACAGGAGACTGCCCTGTTACAAATTTAATGAAATTATATTCTTTCTACAAAAAGAAACAGTTAGTATGTCAAGTGGGACTAGAATATATACTTGTTAAGTGTCTGCGCTGGTTAATCACAGTTTATTTATAATATTTTAGCAATGGGAAATGTTGCCATGTGTAATTGTGCCCTGATAATTGTTGATCTATTGCAGAAGAGAACACCACAGAGTCTTTTTGGCCCATCGGCCTGTATTGTGGATGTGGTGGTGAAGTGACAGATGAGAGAAGTATGTAACTCTTCTCTGTCAATCCTGTAATGCCATTTACATGCGCAGATCTTCCTCTGTACTGCCCCTTCATTGTGCCAGGAAGAGCTGTAACATTATATATTTAGAACCTGTTGCCTTTTCTCACAGCAATTTTTTCAAAACTGGTGTAGACTGCCTCATTGTTGTTGTAACTTCTGAAGATTTCATTTTCCTATACGGTGTATGTATTAAAAGTGCTGTGTTGGACATTCCTTGTCATTCTTCAGACACTCAATTGATTTTGAAATTTTTTATGAAAAGAAATTGAACTTCATTTCCTCGTTTTAGTGTCTTGTGTTTGAAGATGCACCAAATGGAGTAAAAGCTGCGCGAGCTGCTGGCATGCAAGTTGTTATGACACCAGATGAGCAAGTTAATGATGATATGAAGCAAGGTGCAACTATTGTTCTCAAGTCCTTGGAAGAGTTTAGACCTGAATGGTTTGGTCTTCCACCATTTTAAGTTATGTGGTATACTAATTGTGGTTTATAGTCAAGCGATATAAGATGCTAATAAATCTGTATTTTGTTTGTTAAAAAATTATGATACAAGAAAGAGAGTTCCTCTTGTAGCTATAAACTATTGTTGATCTTACCTAAGCAGCTTTTATAAACTGTTGTTGACATATTTTGAAAATGCTTTTTAGTTATGTACTTATGCTTGTTGTTTAGTGGGTTACAATATCACACTATTGTGTGCTAATTAATATGGGATTTGCTTTTGGTTTAATGAAACTACTTACTTTTTTGCATGCATCCTATATGTAGCTGGCATGAAATAAATATTATTTTTCCCAATATATGTTTTTGAAAATCTTATTTTCATTTGATAGCTAGAAGTATTTTCTCCCACCTGTCTTGTGCCTGTCTTCCATTATCTGTGACATCTGCTCCTTGCACATGGGTTTATTAAACTTTGTGTAAGTATCAGCAAATAACTGGAACTCTGGTACCCACATCACAGAATAACTCATTGATCAGAGGAATTACCTTGAAAATTCATTTTTGCTGATGGGACTGCAGCTCACTATCCCACAGTATCCAGGAAAACATACGTTGAGTAATATCACCAAAAGGACAAGGCCTTACAGCTTGGGTGCATTGTCACACACTTCAAGCTATGTGACTAATGGTAATTCAGTCTCCAGTGAAGTCATTGTACTAATGTTGCTGTGACAAATGATATATAACAGGCATAAAATTTCACTGTGATGACCATCTAATATAAATTAAGTTACTAAGAATCATATTTTTTACTGTGAAAACAAAGTGCAAGCTGTTATTTTTTCAAATATATTGTATCAGAAATAAAATAAGAAGAATTGTTCTATGAACATTTTATTTGTGCCAATCTCTTTTTCTTATCATTAAGTTTAACATAAAATTGTCAAAGGTACCAAATACAAAATTTACTTCTTGTCCTTGCGAGTAATTATAAAAATTCAACTAAAAATGTTAAAGAACAAGACTATGCTGATATAGGATTTAATTACATAATTAAACAAATAAGAAAATGATGAAAGTCACTGATTTATTAATTATATACAATATGTTAAATGTAGTGCCATTCATGTTAAAACTCAAAACTAGTTGAAGAGAAAACAGTTATTTTCAGACAAATGCAAATAATGAAGAATAATGTAAGAGAAAACTAAACTATGAGATCTCAAGAAAACTGTATATTGAATATTCTTATCAGCCTAATAGCTGCCATAAACCACCTGGTCAGCCAGTTGCAAACACTTCCTATCCCATACTTCCCACCCAGCATTACATAATGACAAAATATCAAAGACTTCTGTTCAACGTATGTCACATAAAAGAACATCATCCCACATCCAATAACACTACTAACATTTCCTGCTAATAGCAAATGTTGTAAATGTATATATGAAACTATACACTTCTTGGAAACTTGAAAATTCACAGCCAACAGACAAGGTCACATTAAAAATACACTTCGTATGCAAGGAGGAAGCCAGATACATACATGTTCCCCAGTGCTAAGGGGAAACAACAGAAGCAGGAGCAATGCTACATCAGTCATCTCCAGAAGCTACTATGCATGCATACTGATGACACATTAGGGACAAAAGCAAGAACTATAAAAATGAAACCACAAACAAGACATACTTAAACATAAGACAACATAAAAAAAACAACAAGATATGTAGTGAGAATGTGAGGTAGATTACAAAACTAACAATTTGATACAATAGCATACACCAATGTTCAGACATCAAGTATCTACTAATTAAGCTGTCAGAATCATAATAGATGTGTCTGGGGATTTTCTGTAGAACCTTCGATATATTACACAGCAGTGGGTTTTTTAAAGCAAATATGTCCATCACAAACAAGAAACCTATATGGAAGTAATGAGAGCAGGTAATATCAGACACCTCACTTCTCTGGGAATCTACCCATCATAAAAAGCAACAGCACAAAACCAAATATTTTTCAGACACACTCTTTTCAGCCCCCCCCCCCCCCCCCCTCAATAATAAAAACCTCACTGTACCTGACTGTTTGCAGTGAGCTAAATTTGACCACATAAATGTGTTAACTTCCCATAGAAAGCAGCTGAACTCTAATAACTAAAATCATGCACAGCTCTTTTTAGTTTCCTTTAAAAACACACCCAACACCAACAGTTTTCAGTTTCCTCCTTTTTAACGATCTCTGATTTGTTATTTTTCATTTTTTGCAACTTCTTTATACAGGGTTAATATGGTCAATAATTAACTGCACTCGTGGTCTAAGGGTAGGTCTTTGATTAATAATCAAAACATCCTTGATCTCAGGTTTGAAACCAGTCACCGCTTAAATTTTGATTAACACATTCACTGCAGCTGACACTTATTAGCATTTCCACAATCAAAACACCAGTGCAGTTTCCGGGATCAACACATCCGTGTGGCCGATGCTTATAAGCATTTCTGCGATCAATACACCAGTACGGGTAACGCTTATAAGCTGTATGTTCGCTAGCTGAGTACTCAGTTTAGTTTGTTTGGCTGTGCACTCGTGTTAGTACAAGTAACCAATGAAATATCATGTAACGTTTTCATGTCTGCAGTTGTGTGTTTTTGTCTTTAGTCGTCTGTGTTGTGCATTGTTTGCAGTTGCAGAGAATCAACCAACACCAGGGCCTCCTAATCAAAAAAAGAGTAGGAAGAGTGAATAATATACTGACCATGAGTTAACTGAGTGTGTTAGAATATAGTGATGTTGAGTTCAGAGGGGACAAACCAGAGGAGAGTGGCTGGAATTTGGAGACTGCAGAAACATACCATAGTGATGACAGTGTGGAAACAGAACTGTCGAATATTTTTCGTGACAGTTCGGAATCGGACAATAAGGATGACGATGATTAGGAAATCGTTGACGATAAAGAACCCGTGCTCGCAGAAGTAAGCAAACCTGGTGTGACTTGGCATGAAGAACCACATGGGGTGCAGTATCATCCATTCACAATAGCAGTTTGCAGGTAAATCCTGCTGGCAATATGCCAATGGGTTTCTTTAGGCTACTGGTTACAGATGACATACTACAGCTCGTAGTTGATGAAACGAACGGCAACGCAAGCAATTTATTTTTGAGCGAAAATACAAAAGAGGGCTCTAGGATTAGTAATTGGAAACCTGTAAGTATAGAAGAAATACTAGTCTTCCTGGGTATTTCATTACATATGGGTAAGGTCAAATATGCCCAATAACAAGACTACTCGAAGAAAGACACACTGTTCGAAAATATAGAAATAGCGATGAGTAGGTGCAGAAACAGATATTTGCTCATCTTATGCTCACTGCATTTTGCGAAAAATCCAGTCAGGAGACAAGAAACCAGAGGATTGACTATATAAGGTACGTCCAATATTGAATTATTTTAACAACAGAATGTGTGAGGTGTATTATCCAGGTAGGGATCCATCTTTAGACGAATCAATGATTCTTTGGAGGGGACAGTTGTCATTTAGGTAATATACAAAGAACAAAAGGAATAAATATGGCATCAAACTGTACATGCTAAATAATCCAGACAGTTTCGTAAATAAATGCACTGTGTACTCGTAAATAAATGCACTGTGTACGTGGGAATGTGTGGTGATATGGGGGGAAAAGGGCAAGCTAAAAAGATAGTATTACATCTGTCAGAAGAGAAGTTGCAAGTTGGCCATCATGTTTACATGGACAATTTTTACAACAGCTTTGGTTTAGCTAAAACCCTGTTGCACCAGGACACTAAGCGTAAATTGCACCAGAATACTAAAGGTAAATAGGAGAAATACCCCTAAAGATGTGGTATGCATAAACTGGGGAAAGGAGTCACTATTACACGATTTGGATGACGTAATGATCAGCAAATGGAAGAATAGGTGAGAGGTCTCCCATATTTCCACAGAATATCATAATACAATTGGACATGTACCAAATGCATGCCAGCAAGTAGTCTTGAAACCACTGCCAATTATCAAATATAATAGTTGTATATCTGGGACCGATAGGCAGGACCAGATGTTGTTGTATTATTTATGTGAACAAAAGACTATACACTGGCCAAAGAAAGTATTCTTCCATGTAGTCAACTCGCTAATGTTCGATTCACATTACCTATATAATAAATACTCAGGCCATAAAATGACATCGTATGATTATAGAATACAAATAATAAAGGGACTCCTTCTACCAATGGATATTACAAAAGGTGTGCGTAACAAATATCATAAAGACACACACGTGGTCCAATAGTGGGAAGCAACTGAAAGGAAGAAGCAAGTTATGAGGAAGCAATGTACAATGTGTGCGGAACGGGGCAAGTGTACTGATACACCATACATGTGCATAACGTGTCCAAACAAACCTCGATTCTGTTTGAACTGCTGCACAGTTACACAACTGTAATTTAATTGGATGTCGTATCTTCAGTGGAAGATCTGTTCGTGTTTGATTTGTAAAGTGTTTGTATTTGTTTCATTTGATAGCCAAGTAATATGTTGTTGCGTTGATTGCTCAGCACATGAGTTTTCTGTACAATATGTGGACTTATTTGTGGTTGGTTTGCTACAAATACACCACCTCTACACCTTGCAAACTTATTTGTTATACGGGATTGGGTTTCCATAGCACCACATTGCAGACGAGTACTGTTTCCTTTTCTCCATTTGATAAATCTTTTGGTGTCTTCAGACTCTAATTCTTTCTCAATGGAGCAGATTTATTGCATGTTTGAATTGCATTATTTACCCAGTTTGCAATAAAATAAATAAATCAGATGTGTTGTTAGAATTGTTTGCAATACATGCATTTGACACTTATAAGCATCAGACAGCATACAGCATTTATCATGTGATCGGCATGCAGCTAAAGCATACTTGTATTTCTATATCTAGCACCACTTCTTGCACAGACGTTACATTTACTGTCAATATAACGTATGTGCACAACATGAGCTCAGAGGTTTTGCAGGGGTGCGCTTACAAGCGTCTGCCTAGAGCGTTAGCGACCCGCAGTGGTGACTGCAGCAAACGTGTTAATAATCAGCATTGGCAGTCGAAGACTTCCAGCATAAGAAGTCACACTCATTCTGCCAACGTTCTTGTAGTAGCCACCAGAAAGATCGTGGGAGGCGCACATTGGCACGGCGCGTCACGGACGGTAATTGCTGCAAGTAGAGTCCCGTCCACCAGAGGGCACGCGAGAATTCGGACGCGACCTCTGACGGCAGGAAAACGACAACAACAACAACTCCGGCAGCACGGGCCATGCCCAGTCAGTTAACATCGGGCATGCCTAGGACACAGTCCCGGTCTACGCTAAGTGAAGTGTGTCGTAAACGTGAACAGTGCTACTACACAATTGGCGACGAGTAGGGTCGTTCTTTTGCGTGTTGCGTCGTTGTTCCGGTTCCGCAGCTTCTCCACGGCATGGAGGATTTGGTGCGAGTTTTGGTTGCGCAGCAGACGGAACTCATGGCCACCATGAAACAAGTGCTTCCGGCGTTGCTCTCCACGCCGTCTGCTCCGGCGCCATTCCCTCCTCCCTTTCCCCCATATGACGAGACGGCGGAGGATTGGGACGCATATGAACATCGCCTTCGGCAGCATTTCCAGGTGTTTCATGTTGCCGATGCAGAGGTATGTCGTGCTCTCTTCTTGTCTTGGATATCTCCCTCGCTGTATCAAGTTTTGCGGCAGCTAGCGCCGTTGCAGGAACCCTCGTCCTTGTCTTTTGACGCATTGTGTTCATTGCTGTCTTCATATTATCGCCGCCGCACCCATGTTGTGGCGGCTAGGGTCGAGTTCTATCAATGCAAGAAACAGCCCCATCAGTCTTACTGGGCGTGGGCCGCTACCCTGCACGGTCTTAGTCGCAAGTGTCATTTTGTCACTGAGCAGTCGCGAGAGTTGTACGCCCACGTTATGGTACGCGACGTCATTGTTCGTTCGGCCCCTGATAGGGAGGTCCGGCAACGGGCCCTGCAGTTAGAAAACCCTTCCCTCGAGGAAGTCCTGTCCATTGCTCAATCGTATGAAGTCTCTCACGCAGCAGGTCAACAGCTGGAAGCGTGGTGCGACGTCACGGAGGTTCAGGGCGGCGGGCCACGTCCACTGTGTCAGGGGTGGACGACGTGCGAGCGGTACAATCCGGCCGTTACTGCCGCTCCCGCACGGCGCGTAAACGGAATTCCGGCCGCCGGCCCCTGTTGCCGTCCTGTGCGTTGTGCTATATACATCATAATCGGTCAGAGCGTTGGGCCGTTTGTCGCAAATGTAATAGAAAAGGTCACATTGCTAAAGTTTGCCACTCAGCCTCAAAAGAATCAAAGGAAGCAGGTACAGAGGACATGGACGTTGCCATTCAGGAAGTTTCATTGGGCCAGGCTCCCGACGCATCGGCACGCAAACTCTTTATCGAGGTGTCGGTTCGGTCGCGCCGGTTACAACTGCAAGTCGATACGGGCGTGGCAGTTTCGTTGTTGAATGCACAAACTTATTCCGAAATTGGATCCCCCCGTTGGCGACAGTTTACCGGCGTCTATGCGGTTATGGTAAACAGTTCATTCCCCTACTGGGTCAATTCACTACCGACGTGACTTACAAATCAGTCACTCGGCCTATTACTTTTATTGTTGTCAATGATGCAAGCTCAGCTAACCTTTTTGGCCTGGATGCCTTTCAAGCTTTCGGTTTTTCTATTGCTGACACCATACAGTTGGTCTCCGAAGACGTTCCCTATCAATCATTGGAATCTTTGATCTCCGACTTTCCGGATATTTTTGAGGAGGGCCTGGGGCGTGTTTCAGATTTTGAAGCTCACTTAACGTTGAAGGCGTCGGCTCGCCCGCGTTTTCTATGCGTGAGGCAGATCCCCTTGGCTCTCCGCCCTCAGGTAAAGGAAGAGCTAGACCGGCTGACAGCCCTAGGGGTCGTTCTTCCCATTTCTTCCAGTGCGTGGGCTTCGCCCCTCGTTATTGTAAGGAAGCCCTCGGGAAAATTACGTCTTTGTGGCGATTTCAAGGCCACCATTAATTCCCAATTGGTGGTGGACACCTATCCTTTGCCTCGTGCTGATGAATTGTTCTCCTCCGTGGCGGGAGGCCAATATTTTTCGAAAATCGATCTGTCGGAGGCTTATCATCAGATACCACTTGATGAGGACTCCAAACGGTTGGCGGTTGTCAACACCCCGTTTGGCCTTTACCAATACCAGCGGTTGGCCTTTGGAATATCCAGTGCCCCGGCGATATTCCAGCATTATCTTGAGCATGTCACGTCGACAATTCCTCATTGTATTAATTACCTGGATGACATAATTGTCACAGGCCTTCGCACCCTCTTCCTCAAATTCAGGTCTGTGGGCTTGTGTTGCAACCTGCATAAGTCAACCTTCTTTCAACCATCCATTGAGTATGTGGGCTACACCATCTCTCGGCACGGTATCCAGCCACTAGGAAGTTTGGTCCAAGGTATTGTCAACCTTCCTCGGCCCGCTTCGCTGAAAGAGTTACAAGCTTTTTTAGGCAAGATAGCCTATTACCACCGGTTCATTCCCAGGGCTTCCACTATAGCCCACCCCCCGTACTGCCTTCTGCACAAGGGTGTTCCTTTTGATTGGTCGCCTGCATGCGAGCGAGCGTTCACCTCGTTGAAGGGCCTCCTCACGTCAGCCCCTTGTTTGGCTACTTTTGATCCCCATAAGCCGTTGGTCCTGACTACAGATGCTTCGCAGTATGGGGTGGGGGTGGTCCTGGCCCATCGCAACGCAGATGGTTCCGAGCAACCACTGGCGTTTGCGTCTAAAACGCTTAGTCCCGCGCAGGCCCATTACTCCCAGGTGGAAAAAGAGGCTTTGGCCATTGTCTACGCTGTTACCAAGTTTCACCCTTTCTTGTATGGCACGAAGTTTCAGTTGATCACTGACCTTAAGTCATTAATATCGTTATTTGGTCCCGCCTCTCAGATTCCGGGTAGGGCGGCCCACAGACTACAGCGCTGGGCCTTGTTCCTCTCTAAGTACCATTATGACATTCATTTTCTCCCTACAGGACAGCATGCCAACGCCAACGCTCTTTCCCGTCTTCCGGTGGGCCCGGATCCTACGTTCGACCGAGAGGAGATTATGTGTTTTCATTTGGATGTGGCGTCCTGCCAAGCAGTTGATGGCTTCCCGATCACTAGTTCTCGAGTCGCCAGGGAAATGGCAGCTGACCCGGTTCTCCGGCGGGTAGTTTGCCTTATTCAGCAGGGGTGGACATCCCGCCCTCCGGGCCAGGCCTCGGACCCTCTTCGTAATTATTTTCTTCTACGGGACCGCCTCTCGGTCTTGGAAGGCATTCTCTTTCTCGCTACCGATGATACAGCTCCTCGCGTGGTTGTTCCTGCAAGTTTACGACGGGAGGTCCTCACGTTATTACATGCGGGGCACTGGGATGTTTCCCGTACTAAAACCTTGGCTCGCAGACATGTGTACTGGCCCGGTATTGACAGAGAAATTGAGTACTTGGTGGCCGCCTGTTCCCAGTGTGCGAGCCAACAAGCATCTCCCAGGGCAGCGTTCTCTTCATGGCCGCCGGCAACCCAAGCATGGGAACGTGTTCACATTGATTTTGCGGGCCTGTTTCTCAACGGTTTTTGGCTCATTGTCATTGATGCTTATTCCCGATTCCCATATGTGGTTCGCTGCTCCTCAATCACTTCAGAAGTTGCAATCCAGGCACTAGCAAAAATCTTTTCTGTGGAAGGTCTGCCAATCACCCTGGTCTCGGACAATGGACCGCAGTTTATTTCGCAGACCTTCCAGGATTTTTGTAGGCGCTTCGGTATTCGGCACGTTTGCTCTCCCCCCTTCCATCCACAATCGAATGGGGAAGCCGAGCACATGGTGCACACATTTAAGACGCAGATGAAAAAGTATGTGCACGAATTTCCTGCGGAGGAAGCATTGACGTTTTTCTTGACGGCATACCGGACCACACCAATGGGAGAACGCAGCCCCGCAGAGCTCCTCCATGGGCGTCAACCTAGGCCTCTGCTGCACCTCCTCCGGCCTGGTCCTCGCCAGTCTTCACAAAACGGAGTACCTGGCTTTCCACTGGGTATGTTGGTCTGGGCCCGTGGGTTTGGTCGCAACCCACGTTGGATACCAGCGGTGGTCCTGCGCTGAAATGGCCGCCGGCTCTATACCTTGCAGGCGGGGGACTGGGTGGTACGTCGTCACCAAAATCAGCTACGTTCACGTTCGGGCACCCACCCTCCGCCCTCTCGGACACCGGCTTCCCCTTTGTCGGCACCTGTGTTGGTTTCACAGGGGACATTGCCTCCTCTCCCCGCTGTGCCTCTGCCGCACTGCGATGGTTCTCAGCCTTGGCAGCCTCCAGTAGCGCCAGTACCAGCATCGCCATCGTTCGAGATGCCCCAGCGAGAGCCGGCCCCCCTAGCAGGCACGGCTTCTCAGGAGGTGGGTTCACCTGTGGTCGTCCCTGCCCCTTCGTCCCTGCCACTGGGTCTTGCCCCTCCCGGGGTGGAACAGGATCCGGAGTTCGACAGCTTGTCGCCCGTTCTGTCCCGGGCTCCGGTTGTGGGACGACGGGGGCCTCTTCGTGTGAGTCACTTCCAGCCGTATTCGAAGGTTCCGGCTCGAGGGTTGGCAGATCCCCTCGACTCCGGCCATCCAATGGATGTGGAGGTCATCGCTCCTGCCCCACGCTCCACCTTCCGACGCAGTGGCTCACGGTGGCTTCACCCCCCGAAGGAGGAGGAGTGTAGTAGCCACCAGAAAGATCGCGGGAGGCGCACATTGGCACGGCGGGTCACGGACGGTAGTTGCCGCAAGTAGAGTACCGTCCACCAGAGGGCACGCGAGAATTCGGATGCGACCTCTGCCAGCAGGACAACAACAACAACAACAACAACAACTCCGGCAGCACGAGCCGTGCCCAGTCAGTTAACATCGGGCATGCCTCGGACACAGTCCCGGTCTACGCTAAGTGAAGTGCGTCGTAAACGTGAACAGTGTTACTACAGGTCTTGTCAAAGAGTGCGGAGGAGTGGACAGAGGTTCAGGGCCCTCTCTTGTCCGTGGGGTGGGGAACTCCCCCCTAAAATGTGGGAGAATCAGCAATGATCAGTGGCATGGGTATGCAGAAGGGAATGGAAACGACTGCATTAAAAACACATATTGTGTATCCACGGGACATGTGGCCAGTAATTGAAAAAGTGTCAGGATAATACCTCCGTCAGCAAAAGATTCCGGAATTGTCTCCCATTCAGATCTCCAGGAGGGGACTGCCAATGGGGAGGCAAAAATCAGAGAAAGATTGAATAACATTCTATGAGTCGGGGCATGGAATGTCAGAAATTTGAGTGTGGTAGGGAAGCTAGCAAATCTGAAAAGAGAAATGCAAAGGCTCAGTCTAGATATAGTTGGGGTCAGTGAAGTGAAATGGAAAGAAGACAAGGATTTCTGGTCAGATGAGCATAGGGTAATATCAAAAGCAGCAGAAAATGGTGTAATGGGAGTAGGATTTATTATGAATAGGAAGGTAGGGCAGAGAGTGAATTACTGTGAACAGTTCAGTGATAGGGTTGTTCTTATCAGAATTGGCAGCAAACTGACACTGACAACAATAGTTCAGGTAGACATATCAACACCGCCAGCTGAAGATGGAAAGAGAGAGAAAGTATATGAGGATACTGAAAGGGTAATACAGTACATAAAAGGTCATAGGGAACTGGACTGCAGTTGTCGGGAAAGGAGTAGAAGAAAACGCTTACAGGAGAATATGGGCTTGGGACAAGAAATGAGAGAGGAGAAAGACTAATTGTGTTCTGTGATAAATTTCAGCCATTAATAGTGAATACTCTATTCAAGAATCTCAAGAGGAGGAGATATACTTGGAAAAGGCCGGGTGATATGGGAAGATTTCAGTTAGATTAGATTTCAGTTAGATTACATCATGGTCAGAGATTCTGAAGTCAGACATTGGATTGTAAGATGTACCTAGGAGCAGACAGAGACTTGGATCATAATGTAGTAGTGATGAAGAGTCTGCTGAAGTTTAAGAGATTATTCAGGTTGAATCAATAAGCAAATAAGTGGAATATGAAAGTACTAAGGAATGATGAGATACACTTGACATTCTCTAACGCTGTAGATACAGCAGTAAAGAGTAGCTCAGTAGGCAGTACAGTTAAAGAGGAATGGATGTCTCTAAAAAGGGAAAACACAGAAGTTGGAAAGAAAAACATAGGTACAAAGAAGGTAACTGGAAAGAAACCATGAGTAAGAGAAGAAATAATTCAGTTGATCGATGAAAGAAGGAAGTACAAAAATGTTCAGGGAAATTCAGGAATAGAGCACTGAAATAAACAGGAAGTGCAGGGATACCAATACAAAGTGGCTGCTTGAAAAATGTGAAGAAATCAAAAAGAAATGATTGTTGGAAGGACGGACTTAGCATACAGGAAAGTCTAAACAAACTTCGATGAAATTAAAAGCAAAGGTGGTAACATTAAGAGTGCTACGGGACTTCCACTGTTAAATGCAGAGGAGAGAGTGGATTGGTGGAAAGAATGCACTGAAGGCCTCTATGACGGGGAAGATTTGTCTGATGTGGTAGAAGAAGAAACAGGGGTTGATTTAAAAGAGATAGGTGATCCAGAATTAGAATCAGAATTTAAAAGAGCTGTGGAGGACTTGAGATCAAATAAGGCAGAAGGGACAGATAACATTCCATTAGTGTGTAGAAAGTATGGCAACATACCATCTGACTTTCGGAAAATATCATCCATACAATTCAGAAGTCTGCAAGAGTTGACAAGTGCAAGAATTATCACACAGTCAGCTTAACACTTCTCGCATCCAAGTTGCTGATGAAGAATAATATACACAAAAATGGAAAAGAAAATTGAGGATGAGTTAGATGATGGTCAGTTTGGCTCTAGGAGTTAGTTAGTTAGTGAGTTAGTTGGTTGCGTGTTCCATATATATATTACAATACAGAGTTTCTGTTATTTACCCCATTCCCTTAAACGGCACAAAATGCATATACTATATTTATAGATTTATTCATTCCTATTCAAGAATTCATCTATGGTATAGAAGGAGTTGTCTAGGAGATATGATTTCAATTTATTTTTGAAGCTATTACTGCTGTCTGTCAGACATTTTATTTCATCTGGTAGTTTGTCAAAAAATTTTATAGCAGCATATTTTACTCCTTTCTGTGCCAAAGATAGGTTGAGTAAAGGATAATGTAAGTCTTTTGTTTTTCTGGTATTATAACCATGAATGTCACTGCTATTTTTAAACTGGTCCATGTTGTTGAGAACAAATTTCATTAGTGAGTAAATGTACTGTGAGGTGGTTGTAAAAATTCCCACTATTTTAAAAAGTTGCCTACAAGGTGTGTGACTATGAACCCCACACATTATTCTAACCACTTTCTTTTGAGCAGTGAATACTTTTTGTCTAAATGTTGAGTTATCCCAAAATATTATTCTGTATGACATCAGAGAGTGAAAGTACGCAAAGTATGTTAGCTTACTAATTTCTGTATCCTGAAAATTGGCAATTATTCTGATTGCAAAAGTTACTGAACCTAGTCACTTTAAAAGATCCAAAATATGAATTTTCCAATTAAGATTCTCATCTGTGTGTACACCCAAAAACTTAGTATGCTCTACCCGGACTACTGATTTCTGTTGATGTGTTACATTTATTGAAGGAACTGTACTTTTTGCAGCAGAAAATTGGATTTACTGTGTTTTTTCAAAGTTTAGAGCAAGCCCATTTGCAGAAAACCAATTAATGACTTTTCCAAAGACCTTATTTGTATCATTTTCAATTGTAGTTTCTTTTACTGGATTAATAATGATGCTTGTATCATCAGCAAACAGTGTCAGTTCAGCTTCCTGTTTCAGACAGGAAGGGAGGTTGTTCACATATACCAAGAACAGAAGGGGACTCATGATTCAACCCTGTGGATCACCTAATGTGCTTTCAGCCCAGTTAGATGAAGTGGCAAACTTATTTAAATCACTTGACCCATAAAAGAAAACTTTTTGCTTCCTGTTCTGTAGGTATGACTTAAACTACTCATATGCTATTCCATTTATACCATAGAACTGTAATTTCTGTAACATAATGTCATTAGGTAAAGGCACCCGAGAGGCAATTCTGACATTGCAGTTGATAATGGAAGCAAGACCAATGAAAAATCAAGATAAATTCATAGGATCTGTCAACCTGGAAAAAGCATTCGACAATGTAATATGGTGCAAGATGTTCGAAATTCTGAGAAAAATAGGGATAAGCTATAGGGTGAGATGGGTAATGTAAAATATGTAAAAGAGCCAAGAGGTAATAATAAGAATGGACAATCAAGAGCAAAGTGTTTGGATTAAAAAGGGTGTAAGACATGAATGCAGTCTTTTGCTCCCACTGTTCAATCTGTACATTGAAGAAGCAATGATTAAAATAAAAGAAAGATTCAGGGGTGGGATTAACATTCAAGGTGAAAGGATATCAGTGAAATGATTAGCCGATGACATTGCTAACCTGAGTGAAAGTGAAGAGTAATTACATGATCTGCAGAATGGAATGAACAGACCAATGAGTAGGAAATATGGACTGAGAGTAAATTGAAGAAAGATGACGGTAAAGAGAAGTAGCAGAAATGAGAACAGTGAGAAACTAAACATCAGGATTGATGGTCACTAAGTGATTGAAGTTAAGGAATTCTTCTACCTGGGCAGCAAAATAACCAATGATGCACAGAGCAAGGAGGACATCAAAAGTAGACTAGGACTGGCACAAAGGACATTCCTGATCAAGAGCAGTCTACTAGTATCAAACATAGGCCTTTATTTGAGGAAGAAATTTCTGAGAATGTACATTTGGAGCATAGCACTGTATGGTAGTGAATCATGGACTGTGGGAAAACCGGAACAAAAGAATTTTAGATGTGGTGCTACAGATGAATGATGAACATTAGGAGGACTGCTTAGGTAAGAAATGAGGAGGTTCTGCATTGAATCAGAGAGGAAAGGAATGTGTGGTAAACATTGATGAGGAGAAGGGACAGGTTGATGGGACATCTACTAAGACATCAGAGAATGACTTCCGTGGTACTAGAGGGAGCTGTAGAGAGCAAAAACTGTAGAGGATGATAGAGATTGGAGTACATTAAAAAAAATTAATAAAAAATAATAATTTGCTCACTGCTCAGCTTTTGATAACTGACATCATTTCTTAGAGGTATGAAGGGCAGTTTGTGAGTTGTAGCTCGCGTGTAGGTGCACTTATTGAAGTCTCAGTTTTCGAATTTGCATAATGCTTTTCCCACAATTTACTGCCTTTGTAAAACTGTGATTGACAAATCTCTGAAATGAAGACAAATATGTTGTACTGTGAAATAAACTCACTTTTGTCAATTTATGGGCATGAGGAAATGCTTTAAAAGGAATCTGCTTTCTTACTGGTCACTAAATTAATGATCTTGATAATTGGTAACCACCTCTTATGACATCTAGGAACATTGCATTTTTCCCTCACCATTCTAAATATCAACACTTAACTGCTAAAGATACTATTTGCTTCAGAGGATACTACAAAGCACAAAAGAACAGAAAGATTTAGCAAATGATTTAAAGTGGCAACAAATACACCTGTTTAACAGTCATCTACCCATTGCACCTGTTTATCTGTAGCATGTTACATCATTCCCTACTTACAATTAAGCTGTAAGTCCTTGTTCTCTATGTGATGCGGCCTCATGGAAGAAGGGCAGTTCCATATGGCAAGGAGTATATTTAATGTGGATGAAAAATTTAGATTTCAGTTTTCATCTCTGTATGTTGGAGGGAACTGTGAACTATGTGGTGTAAGTAATTGAAGCATTTACAAGAGCTGCAAAAAAGTCTCTGTGATAGAAATATGTGTGTTAACAACTGTTTTATTGATTTTTCAATAATTCAGTGGAATCAGTCATCTCCATCACCCATTGGACATTCACTGTTAGATAAAGGCCACCTCTAGACTTTTCCATGCATAGGGTTTTAAGCTGTGCAAGTAGGTATCCGTGATGCTCCTGCAAGTTCTCTAATTTCATCTACTCACTTTCTATTAGCGTATCATGTCACACTTTTCTTACATGTAGGAATCCAGCAAACAACTTCATGGTACATTTACGATGCCTTTGTCTAACCACATGGCCTGCCCACCTCTGATTTTCATTGCAGTCATAATTATTTTTTCAATCCCGTCTGTTCCTTGTAATCTAGTTGTTTTTTTTTTGTTTTTTTTTCATGGCTCTTGTAATAGTGCTCATCATGGATTTCTCTGTTGCTGGCTAAGCAAACTTCTCTTCAGGAAGTAAAATTTGAGTAGTGCTGATAGATACACAGAAAAGTGAAAACAAGAGTTGAAATTCCAGTACTACCAGTGGACACACATAAAGCTGATAATACTAGTGAGAAACACGTGTGCTGGTTGCTCAGCAGCTGTCTGTATTTCATTACAGTGTACAGCAGATTGTCCTTTTTTTCTAGTATTTTCACTTTTGTGAGTGACTATCAACAGTTTTGAGGTTTACCTTCTGTATGTAAATGCCAACCAGTCATTTTGTTGATTGTAATTTTATAGTTTTGTCAAGTGAATATTTCTTTTGACACACATAACATAATTAGCTATAACATAATAGCAAAATATGGTTTAGATACGTGCAAAAGCCATTCTGCACATCCAATATGTGCAATAAGTATAAACATTTCATTAACTGAATACAAAGATTTTCTGAATTTTCCCAGTAGCAGCACTGTTCTTCTGGAGGCTACACATTAAATGTGTTCATTTTCATTATAGGACAGCTCATTTGTTTTGTATAATCAACAATTCAGAGCTCTTATAGTTCTGTTTTTTTTGGATCATGCTTCATTGGAAATGTTATTTGGTTCTCCTGTACATAATTCAGGGACGTGAAGACATAATGACTGAACTACATCATTACTCCTAGTTGGGTAAAGATAGGTCTGCAGTGGTCCAGTTTATTACTTAATACTGTAATTCTAACTGCATTATTCTGAAGTCTGCTGAGTGTCTCTATATGGCAAACTGTAACTTAACTGGATGAGTGAGAGTGTATGGTGCATGAATAAGAAGTAATGTGTTATTTTATCTTTAATATCTAACAGTGTTATGGATTCTCTGCCCTAATGGAGTACCTATATGGAGGACAGGTGACAGATACTCAGGTTACCTACTACGGCCACAGCTTGCTCCTGTGGAGGCTGCTGTTGCAGGCATGTCACGTAAGCCCATCCAACAACATGGCAGTATGTATAGACACCACAGCCTTGCAATTTTCTCGCATTCTCAGTTTTCTTTGAAGCCTTCAGTTCACACCATTGATGATAGAATGACTGACCTTGCCTGTGCTTTATGTTATTTCGATTTGGATCACTCAGTGGACTGTTTATGCACTCTTACGATGACTTTCACTACACTCTTTACTCGGCTTCTGGCTTGCTGTCCACTTTGTGAACTATGTTGCCATCAACCACAGAAACCACCATTGCCCTCCTGGTCTCTGTGCCACCACCAGTGTGAGTGATCTTGAATTGTGTTCTTTTAATGATGAGTAGGATCGATGAGAGACAATGAGGATTTTCTCACTGTGCAACTATTCACTGTGAAGCTTGTATCATGAATTTCTGTAGATACGGCAGCAGCAGCAGCAGTTTCTCACTGTGCAGCTATTCACTGTGAAGCATGTTTCGTGAATTTCTGTAGATACAACAGCAGCAGTTGTATCTGCAACAGCAACAGCAGTTGCAATAACAGCAAGGAAAACAGTGGGGATTCCAACAACAACTGCAGGAACTGCTGTTACAACTACTGCAAAACCAACAATAGCATCATTACCTTGCAACACTACTGGGTTATATGCAGATATGGTTAACCTACAAACATGATCAATCTACTACAAGATCTTGAAACTTCACAGTGGCTCAGTGAACTGAAAGGGGTTGGTTATGCCCTGTTGTTTTACAAATAAAGTATCCTCATACTGAAGGAGTGATCAAAGACACTTTAAAAGAATAAGTTTTTAAAAGGAACTCAGTTATTACGTTATTGTATGAATATCCACACAACTACATATAACAGGAATGTCTCTCCTATGATGTTGTCTGTCATAGACCTACACGACAATTTATAGAGTCATGGCAGGTAGCTGTGTGAAGACCTGGGATACTACTGAGCCGATGCTGCTGTCATGTGATGGCTGACATGCTGGTGGTGCAGACCAGGATGAACCAGTTTAGGTCTGCCGGCATGGAGAACTGAGATGAAACTGCTGGTACTTCCAACTTTTAGCACTGGGATTGAACTGCTGATGCACTGGATGTAACTGTATGGGGCTTAACTGACTTCACATGGTCTGGTGGCGGCCTGAATAGGTGGAAGTGGTTGGAATCCTTGTGTTGCTGTGAGTGCACATGACCTGGTATAGTAGATAGTGCCCTGTTGACAGCACGCTGTGCTGCAACAGGCACACTGCCTGTCAGTGAGGTTGGCACCCCCAGGCACTGTGGAGATTATGTGTACCTCTGTGGTAAACAGTCCAGGCCATACAAGGATATATTATTTGCCCACATCCTCTTGGTTGGACAACTGCCCACTTGGCCTGCATGGTGTGTGGGGGAACCAAGTATCCTGATACAACAGTAAGTCCTCAAAAGAAGTTTATATCAACCATTCAGCTGTCTCATTAGCATAGACATTAGTGAATATGAAAATAAATAAATAAGCATTAAATGAATAATAAAATTGAAGGGTAAACAACACGAAAATAATCCCATGGGATAATAATATAGTCTACCACATATGGCTTAAACTTTTGATTGTATGTTTATTCAAATAAGCTCACAAATATGTGATAATGGTGGCCTCACATCAATTGAACAGTGAATCTAGATAACAAAATTAAATTAGATATGTTGCACAAGCAGAGCATTCACAGATTTCAGCAAGTGCACAATAAGTTTTTGGAACCACACAATAAAATTGTAAAAGTCTATAGCCATATCTTAAAGTTTGGCAGCATAAATATTGATACCATTCAATGCAAAAGGTGAAGTTTATTACCACTGGTATGACTAAAACCGTTGAAGTTCATTCCAATAATGAATTACGTAAGGCACTTCACCACCTACCTACAAATATATAAACAGCAATAAAGTTCATGGTTTTATAAATTATTCAATCACTGAAACATGGCTTACCATTCTGAGTCCAACAAAATTCAGAGTCTTGAAAATATTCTATGTTCTCAACTTGCATGCACCAAAATATTTTAAGTCTGAAATAACACACTGAAGCCCAGGTGGCTTACTGGCTGTACATTGCTTCCATAGCTTGTACCAAACTGACAACTCACCGAGAAAAGGCTGCCAGCTTTGTTCTGCATGTGTACCTTAAGCTCAATCACATGACCACTATGCAACTCACCTCATTGACCAACAACATAACCACAAAACATGGAAAATGGACAAAATATAATATCCATACATTTCATAATATTCATATTAATATAATAGAAGGAAACATTCCACGTGGGAAAAATTATATATAAAAACAAAGATGAGGTGACTTACCGAACGAAAGCGCTGGCAGGTCGATAGACATACAAACAAACACAAACATACACACAAAATTCAAGCTTTCGCAACAAACTGTTGCCTCATCAGGAAAGAGGGAAGGAGAGGGAAAGACGAAAGGAAGTGGGTTTTAAGGGAGAGGGTAAGGAGTCATTCCAATCCCGGGAGCGGAAAGACTTACCTTAGGGGGAAAAAAGGACAGGTATACACTCGCACACACGCACATATTCATCCACACATGTGTCTGTGTATGTGCGGACGTGTGTGTGTGTGTGTGTGTGTGTGTGTGTGTGTGTGTGTGTGTGCACGCGCGCGCGTGCGCCCCCCTAAGGTAAGTCTTTCCCTCCCGGGATTGGAATGACTCCTTACCCTCTCCCTTAAAACCCATATCCTTTCGTCTTTCCCTCTCCTTCCCTCTTTCCTGATGAGGCAACAGTTTGTTGCGAAAGCTTGAATTTTGTGTGTATATTTGTGTTTGTTTGTGTGTCTATCGACCTGCCAGCGCTTTCGTTCGGTAAGTCACCTCATCTTTGTTTTTATATATAATATTCATATTGATCAATTTGTAACCTCATATTGCAATATGTAACTGTAAGTCCAGCAATAATGAGTAACTGTACTCATCACATTTGGGGCTGCAGTTAAACTAGTCAAAACAACAATTTTACACATTTTGGTGCCACAGTCCTACATTAATCAAGATAACATAATTTAAAACTTCAAAATATTGCTAAATAGATATAGGAATTAATGGGATCATTAGCTGAGATTCTCATGCTGGCATTAATCAATTGTGTTCAGATGGATGAATCTAGACTTAGGCAAATTTCTTTATGAGGTCACATTCCATTGGGAACCATGTGCTCAGTGACCACAATATTACTATTGTAAACAAGAAAATTTGCAGCATCAGTCATATGAGGTTCAAACTCCTTTATTACAGCAAATTGATTTCAGGCACTGTGTGACCATCTTCAGTGCAAATATTAAGATCTTGTAATAAAAGAACATATTACAACTTCAACATATTGTCAATACAGAAAAATGTACCAGCTAACAAACAAATTTTGAAGTGAAGTGAATTTGCCTCCCCACAGCTGCATTATCCTCAGTACAGAGTGGTAATGTAAGTGTACAGTTGATATAGAGGTGTTAGATCATAGCCCAGCCGATGTATAAAATTGTCACTTGGCAACTAACCCTGTTAGTAGTCAACTCCCAGAGAGCGACTGACATTTTTGGCTTGGACAAATTTGCATTTCTTGGTTTTAAAAATTCAGGCTAATGTAAATCTAGTTACAACAGTGATACAATTCACAGAACTGTTACATTATGTGCACAATATAAGCAGTTGCTTGAACCTATATTGGGTTGTGCAATAGGGTTCCAGGCCCTTAAATCAATCAGCAGTGCCTAAGTTCTGCAGAGGATGTCCATTGCCTTTTGCCGTGTACAGTCAAGTTAAAGTGAAACTAACTATATTGTAAAATATGGGAGTAATATCCTAGTATCCTCTAGCCAGTGTAGTAGTTACAAAAGCAAATGGATCACTTAAAACTTGTGATCTTCATTAATGCTCATGCTGACATAGATCTGTATCCAAATCCTATGCCAGAGGAATTGTTGGCAAAATTGGCTGGGAGCCATAATTTATCTAAAATAGAGCTCACTAATGCTTATTTTTGGTTATCTGTAGATGATCAGACAAAACAGTTTTTACAGATTAATATGCTGTTTGACATGTATTGTTATACAGAGGTAGGAAAAAAAAGAAAAAAAAAACAAACATGGAAACACCGTCAGAAATGTGTGTCTGAACATAAATGTAGATGCTGGCCAGGCCTGAAGTTCATGCTGTTATTTCTGACCACAAACAGCACCTGTGCAATATCATTGCAAGAGACAGTTGTGGTCAGAACAGTGCTCATGTATTTCTGAGTGCATCATGTCAGGGCTAAGTGAATTCAAATGTGGGCAAATAGTTGGTGCTTGTATGGTGAGTGCTTTTGTAACTAAGATAGACAAAGTGTCTGGTGTTTCAAGAAGCATTGTAGTAAAGATTTATACCACATGCAGGGAAAGTGGAAAAACATCATCCACCAAGTCGCAATGCAGACAAAAGTATGTGGTGAGTCATCATGACAGATGGTCATTGAAGAGGATTGTGACAAAAAATAAGAGGGCTACAGATGAAAAAGTCACTGTCGAACTAAATGTTGCACCAAAACAACACAAATGGAGCACCATAAGCAGGGAATTACAGGGTGAGGTAGAATTCAAAAATCATTCATTAGTTGGGCAAATGCCTGTAACATGAAAGTGGGGTTATGGAGTAACAGAAGAAAGTCATTTGGTTGAATGAGTTTTGTTTCACACTGTTTCCAACTTCTGGCCAAGTTTACAGCCCAAGAATGTAACATGTTTGGGATAGAGTGATGATTTGGGTAGTCATATTGTGGTATTCCATGGGCCCCATTGTGACTCTGCAAGGTCACATTACTGCTGAGGATCATATGATCAGTTTGGCCAATTGGGTACACCAAATGGTGCAATGTTTGTTCCCCAATTGTGATGCTGTGTTCAAAGATGTTTACACAGCATGCAACATCAGGAATTGGTTTTTGAAGCCGGAGGATAAATTGTCACATCTCCCCAGGCCACTGCAGTCACCAGATTTCAATATTATCGAATCTGTGGTCTACTTTGGAGAGAAATGTGCATGACTTCTGTCCACCACCATCATCGTTACATGAAAGAGCCACTATTTTGCTGGAAGAATGATATAAGAGTCCCTAGAATACCATACACAATCTGTATTTATCCATTCTGAGGTGATTGGAATCTGTTTTGAATGCCAATTGGTTTCCTACACCTTTTTAGGTAAGGTTTTGTGTGTTGCTTTTGGTGTTTCCATATTTTTGTCCAATCACTGTA
The DNA here is from genome assembly GCF_023864345.2 of Schistocerca serialis cubense. Classification (NCBI taxonomy): domain Eukaryota; kingdom Metazoa; phylum Arthropoda; class Insecta; order Orthoptera; family Acrididae; genus Schistocerca; species Schistocerca serialis. The sequence goes on from NC_064639.1 coordinate 575,676,215, forward strand.
ACAGATTGCCATTTGGGAGTCACAAGCATTCTACAATATTTCAAAGATATCTTGAGCAATTCATACAAAGTATCCAAAATTATGTTAATTATTTAGATGACTTGGTAATTAGTGGGGCCACATGGAAGCAGCATCTGCGGAATTTGGAATGGCTTCTAGCCCATAGTCTACCTCATTATGTGTGTTTCTTTGAGCCAATGTAAAATACCTAGGATGTATATTAAATAAAGGAGGACTCATGGCTACACAGAATCTTGTGGACACAATCAATAGCTTACCAGTTCCAAGGGCTTCAAAGAACTGCAGACATTCGTAGGAAAACTTAATCATTATGTGAAATCCATTCCAATTTGGCCCAGAATTCCCAGCTGTTGTGATCCATTGCTCAGAAAAGAAGTTAAATTCACTTGGTAAGAGGCATGCCAGAAAGCTGTGCAACTTAAAAAGTATTGTAGGTTGGTCCTTGTAAAACAATGGTCAATCCACTTAACACTAGACACTGATGTCATAGATTCTGGCATCGGTGCAATGCTGTCCCATAAATTTGCCGATGGCACGGTACAGTCCACTGCATTTACATGTAGAACTTTAAATGCACCGCAGAAAAATTACTTGCAAATAGAGAAAGAAATGTTGCCTATTGCAAATGGCATCAAGAAATTTCATGTATATCTCTGTGGTATCAAACTTCACCTGCTCACCAATCAAAATCCCTTCATTTTGCTATTTGTCCCCCAATTCAAACTTCTGATATGATGGCGCAGTGAGTGCAGTGGCGGGCATTGTTTCTTAGTAACTGTAGCTACTCAAAAATATGTGCACTTTCCTGCTTGGTATGTTGTCCAGATGCAAAGTTTGACAGGCAAAAAGTGCTGTACTTTACCTTAGACACCAATCAGTGACACACCCTTGATGAATTCCCAGTTATGATTCACGAAGTAGCAACAGAAACAACCTGTAATCCACTGCTTTCCAGTGTGTTGTTTGCTGTACAGTGGGGTTGGCTGGATTGCCTGTCTAAGTGCACAGACCCTGCATAGCACATATATTATCCATTACATCAGCAACTTAATGCAATTAATAGTGTATTATTGTTGGCTATGGATGAGACTTAATGCTAGGTGGTTTTTCTGCTCACACTCCCCCCACCAAAAGTAGCTTCTCCATAGTGCACATTGAGGAATTTGCTGAATGGAGGTAGTAATGTGGTGTCATGTATATTGGCTCAGTGTTGACATCACCATAGAACATACAATCCAGAACAGCAAGGCCTGCACCCATAGTCAGTCAGCCGCAGCACAGTATTTCAACCTTCGTCCACCCCCTGACCAACCATGGCAAAGAGTACATATTAATTTCACTGGACCATTCTGAGGAACAGTGCCGTTACTAATTATCGATGCCCTAACTTCTCACATGTGACACGATGCTACTGTTATGACAACAGATACCATCCATGCACTCTCCATCATACTTGCAATAGAGCAGGCATCTTCCACTTTGGTTTCAAATAACAATCCTCAATTCAAGGTATCAATGTTTCAGGTTTTTTGTAAATGCAATGGTACTGAGCATCTGACCACTACTGCTTTCCATTCAGCATCCATTTTGGAAGCTGAGCAGGTAGTCAGAACTTCCAAAATGCAAACACTCAAGATAATGATAACAGCTGACTCTGGGGAAGTACCCACCAGCTTCCTTGCAAATTACTGGTCTGCCTCCATAAATGGTGTACAGTCTGGACGAAATTTTATATACATGCAGGCCCTGCACTCTCTTTGACCTGCTGTGCCTGACATAACTGTAACTGTGGATGGACACAAGGAATCATCATCAGCAGTTGTTGTTGTTGTGGTCTTCAGTCCTGAGACTGGTTTGATGCAGCTCTCCATGCTACTCTATCCTGTGCAAGCTTTTTCATCTCCCAGTACCTACTGCAACCTACATCCTTCTGAATCTGCTTAGTGTATTCATCTCTTGGTCTCCCTCTACGATTTTTACCCTCCACGCTGCCCTCCAATACTAAATTGGTGATCCCTTGATGCCTCAGAACATGTCCTACCAACCGATCCCTTCTTCTGGTCAAGTTGTGCCACAAACTTCTCTTCTCCCCAATCCTATTCAATACTTCCTCATTAGTTATGTGATCTACCCATCTAATCTTCAGCATTCTTCTGTAGCACCACATTTCGAAAGCTTCTATTCTCTTCTTGTCCAAACTATTTATCGTCCATGTTTCACTTCCATACATGGCTACACTCCATACGAATACTTTCAGAAATGACTTCCTGACACTTAAATCAATACTGGATGTTAACAAATTTCTCTTCTTCAGAAACGCTTTCCTTGCCATTGCCAGCCTACATTTTATATCCTCTCTACTTCGACCATCATCAGTTATTTTGCTCCCCAAATAGCAAAACTCCTTTACTACTTTAAGTGCCTCATTTCCTAATCTAATTCCCTCAGCATCACCCGACTTAATTAGACTACATTCCATTATCCTTGTTTTGCTTTTGTTGATGTTCATCTTGGCCAGCCAGGAGCACAAAGTCAGGCACTACTATCAGCTCCAGCTGCAATACGATATAACACCTCCTCTTTCCATCCATCAGTCATTTGGCAGAGGTTGTGCATTCTTGGTCTGATGTGCACACAGAGTCAAAACCATTGTTCCCGTCTCAACTACTGTTGACACCCACTACCCAGCAGGCAGGAACAAGCAGCATCCTGGAAACCATCAATTGGCTGGCAATTCCACAAATAGCACCGACATCCAACCTGGATGTTTGCAAAGAGGAGGTACTGTGGGAGCTCTTGATGAGGATTTCAGCATATCTTTCTCTCCTTCCTCAACAAACTCAGCATAAGCACTACCATCTCCAGCACTGTATGTCAATTAGAGAGGGGAAGGATTTAGAACGTGACAGTGATCCTAATTCCCCATCTCCACCCTGAGTATCAACATAGAGGAAAGGTTGGAGATAATTTTTTTCTTACCACAGCAGCAGCTTGGTTCTGTGGAGGATGCCTCCCTGGACAGGGCACATGAGCCAATCAATTGACAGTATAGTGTCTGTAGATGACACGATCCTGCACTTGTGTGGCAGTTTTCATTACTTTCTGAGGCCTTTGGTATGTGCTTGAGTTTACATGTTTTGGTTCAGATCATTCCCTATACTGTTTGTGCACAGTTAGGAGGACATTCACTATGCTTTGGACTTTGCTTCTGTCTCACTGTTCACTGTGTGAACTCCGCCATTATCGTCCACAGGAAATGCCTGTTTGCTCCACAGGTTTCTGCTTCACTGCCTATGTGAGCGATCATTAACTGTGTTCTACCTGCACCAAGTAGTACAGAAATGTACCTCTCAATTTTCATAGGAGGTGCATAAAATGTGAAACCTTTCCACGTACACGTACAATGTGTTCTTGTTAGGTGAGCTTGTTGTTAATAATGGAACCAAAATGTTTGGCAGTATCTGTGTTATCCAACACCACAGTATCTCCTGGACTACCTTCAGTGTTTTATTTATTTTTTTAGTTGTTTGCAACTAACCACAATTTGGCCATAGTGAATACTGTATATGCTCCATGAACTGCATGACAAGAATCTCTCTCACTTGATAGTAGTTGTATCATCTGTGAAATGATATGATTTTTATTTTGTCCTGTAGATTACATGTTAAATAAGAAGTGTGCTAATAATATAGACCAAGTCAAGTTAGTTGAGCATTTGCTTCATGAGAATTTTAGTTATCGCACATTTACTATTTTACCTATTTTTAAGAAAAATTGGTCGCATGTAATGTTACAACCGAGAATTTACTGGTATAAGTTAATGTGGATGCTTAAAAATGGAGAATAAATTAAAGTATTTATTTTTATTTTTATAGTATAAATAAAGAAATATACTGTAAAACGGGGTGAATAGGATCACTTTTCATGTTCAAAGATGTAAATCTCCTCAACCAATTAATGTAAAGTGATGAAACAAAAGCCACTTTAAGAGTCTTCATCTGTAGTTTTGAATCCAATATACAGCTTTCTCTTTATTGTTTATGATGAATTTTAATAATTTTTTAAATGCTTTGATCCTATTGTTCGGAAGGTCGGGGTGAATAGGATCAGTCATAGTATTTTCCCAAATTATTCCATTAAGATGCTTGTTTTGTGATTAGGATCACTGGCTTATTTTTTAAAATAAGTAAAAGATGATTGCAAAATAAAAAAAGAAGTATAAATACGATTATAATTATTTTATTGAAAATAAGAAATACATTTTATGTAGAAAACTTAAAATAATGCTACAACTTATTCTAAAAACATGGGATCCACAAAAAAGGTGTGTTGACCGCTTTGAATGTTAGTGACTTTTATCTTTCTCTCCACTTGTATTGGTGTCACCTCCCATATATCGTCCACATCTGGGAAAACAAAGACAGTGTTCTTTTTCCCAACCCTTTTTCGAAGCCACTTAACAGTCATTGCCGACTCAGTTACAGTAACAATTGTGCCTATGAACCTCCTGTGTCAATTTTTTGTGTCAAATCTAACAATGACAAAGTCACCAGGCTGAAGTTCATAAGGCAAGATGATTTCAGATCCACTGATTGCACTGTTGCCTTCACTTGGGTTGTCATGTTCATTGGTGGAGGGAGTTGGTGAGCCGTTATCTCCAGAAACATCATCACTTTTGTCTGAGGCATCACTCTTTTCATCATCAAGGAAATTATGCACTGACACGCTTTTCCCAGCCTGCACTGGAACCCTGGTTCGCCGTTGTCTCACAGGCCTTTCATCGCTCCCTCAAAATTCTTGGAGCAATTCTATGAAGGATCCATCAACATCCTGTGGATTTGTGGGTCCTTCACTATCATCTTCAACACCAGGAACTCTGCTAATTACTCTCTCAGGACTGAATGGCAGAATCCCACATTTCTGGAAACCAGCCTGGATGTTTCTTTCGGCATTTACTTCCAGAGCTCTCACAAGCTGGTTTAGTAATCGGGGTGACATATCCTTTGGAATGGTGGTCTCTTTATGACAGGAGCCCAACTTCCATTTTTGGTGAATGCTTCACCAGCTGGTCCTCAGTGGACAAAAAAATGCCACGTCAAGAGGCTGAGTGAGATGCGTAGAGTTTTTGGGAAGAAAAATCATTCTTACACTATTCTCTTCACAAGCATTGACTGAAGCCATGAGTGGAAAGGTTTGGGGCCTCCTAACTTCCTATAATAAGGCAAAACGATTGTGGTAATCCAGTCATCAAAACACTGAGCATCAAACCACCCATTTTCAATTATATTAAATCTTGGTGTCTTTGGGAGCACCATCCCTGCATGAAGCATACCAGTGCTTTGAGTGATAAACAACAAAGTTAGCAGTTTTCCATTTGCTGCAGCAGCAAACATAATTGACTCTCTCAGGATATTTTGATCCTCCTTTCGTAATCACTTTCGCACATCCCGGATCATCTGCTATGTTTGTTTCATCAAAATTCACAATATTACTTGGGGGAACATCTTTAATTTCCTTCTCTAAATTATCAAAATATTCCCGCAGGACAGCTCTCGACACAGAAGCACATGCTCTTTTTATGTTCTGGCTCAGTCTTAGACTCAATTTTTCTTTTTGCCTCTTCAAAAAGCTAACAATGAATTCATGACCAGGTAAATTATTTTTGAATTTTCTAACAACTTTACCTCTCCAGTCCAAGAATCCTTTGACAAACAATTGCAGAGTCAACCAGTCAAAGGGATAGCCCCACTTGGCACAAACAGTGAGCCTGTCCACAATCAATGCCTCTTCATCTGCGGAGAGTGCAGTTTGTCCCCTGTGGGGGTGCACATTCTTATTCCTCAAATGTCAGTGGAGAACTGTGTATGGAATGCTGAAATTTCTGGCAGCTTGCCTAATGCTGCCCCCTCCTTTAACAGCAGCAATGGCTTGGGCTAATTCATCCGTGCTTCTTTTTGTGTAAGATTTCCCACAAGGATCAGAAATGTAATTTATGGGCATTTTAATCATTAATCATTAATTAAATAGAATGAAACATTCAAAACACAAGCAGATAGTACCCCATAACCAAATGTAAGCCCGATAATAGTGTTATTTTATGCAGATACTATTCACCTCGTTCTTTTTTTTAAAGTGCATTCGTTCGAGCGAAATAAAATTAAATCAAGAAATATATTTAATACTCACCAAAAACAAAGGAGGACCTGAATTCGGAACACAATTCTTGGTAGAAGCACTGATTTTGATGATACGCAACTTCAGACCACACACCACTGTATACCAAGTTTTCGGAACATACATAAACATGGGAATCCCCGCCCACATGTTTACAGTGCTCTAGAAGCCAGGGTAGCCACTATTGAAACACAAAATGTTCGTGAATGTGTTCCTCAAGGGCAATACTGCCGATTGACGCACTGGTTTCCATATTTTATTGCGATCCTGTGTAGTTTCTAATGTTTTAAAATTTTTCCATCAGAATTGATCCTATACACCCCTATGATCCTATTTACCCCATTTTATGGTACTATTTTATCTTCATAAATTAAATTAAATTACAACTTTTCTTTCTTTGTGACATAAATAAAAGTATCTTTTTTTTTCCTTTTCACAGTGTCTTTTCGTGTTAGTAGATTCCTCTTTTCTTACACTAAAGAACGCCTTTTAACTCTAATAATGTGTTCTTTTCATAAATTTGATCTACAAGGAATGTTTCTTGTTTCATTTTGAATACTTCTGCATATTTAATTTCCATCTTTATATTGTAGAGCATTGGTGAAAATGGATTTTCATTTGTTTTTCTCACAGTTGTGAATAGAGAGAGAGGAAGAAGGAGAAAGAGAGAGAGAGACTGATAAGCCGAAATATTATAAACAATATCACCACTGCCTACAAGATTAAATTCCACCTAGTGGTATTGTGGGTACTGTGATGTGGTAAGGAAAGTACACAAGCAGAGGAGAGATCAATAGGTAATCATTATAGGGATGATATGAGTCGCAAATGGTCAGCTGTTTATGTGCAGCTGTTATGAGCACCTATGGAAAGTGGTTGAAGTACAGTGAAACATGATGTTGGACATCAACCACCTCATCACAGAATGTGGAAGTTGGAGACTTGCCCACTCTTAAAGCATGATTGGCAGTGATTGTGTCAGATCTGATGGCATAGAACAACACTTGTTAAGGTACAGGAGTAAAGCTATCCTCACACAGAACATGTTTCTCATCATGAAACAGGACAGATGTGATTTCCATTTTAGTTAATGCAAACTTGGAAACAAAATGTCACACTACTCAGAAGGTGTTCCTCATTGTTACTTGTGACGTTGGTGTTCTCCATGTGCAGCTGCTCCTGGCACACAAATCACACAATTTTTAACTGAAATATGTGTTAATCTGACAACAGAGTAGTGCTGGTGCAAGCACAAATGTTTTGGAGCACATCATTTAGTGTGTATTGTTGAACATTGGGCTCTGCAGCAAATAACTCATACATGCTTCCGTGTTGACCCACCAACATCATCAATTACAATTCAAGTGAACGTAGGACTTTTGAGATCAACCCTGAATCAATGGAAATGTGTCACCTGGTTATATGAATCCTATTTCTTGTTATACTAAGCCTACGGTTGTGTCCAGATATGCCATCATTCAGGTTGCTTGAAATATGAATTGTGTTACAGACGTAGGCTAGTAGGGTTAGTATTATGTAGTGGGGGATATTTTCCTGTGCTTCCATGGAAACAGTGGTAGTTGTCAAAGACACCACAATAACTGTGGGCCATGTGAACATTATTGTGGACCACCTGCATCCCTTCAGACCTGATGTTTTTTCTAGCAATGATAACATCTTCTGAGAGGATAACTGTATGCGCTGCAAGGCCAGAATCGTTCTTTGAGGAGTATGATAGGGAACTGACATTGATGTCTTGGCCACCACATTTGCCTGGTTCTGTACCTAATTGAACACATTTGGTATTCTTTCAGGTGCCAGCTCTGCACCATGAGCCTTTGGCCCATAATTTGCATGACCTGCACATAGACGTCTGGTGCCACTACCTCTGGAAACCTATCAAGGGCTTGTTGAATACATGCCACATGTAAAAACTGCTGTATCATGTCCTAAAGGTGGACCAACATGTTATTATGCAGGTGGTTCTAATATTTTGGTGCATAATGTATATTGACCTGCAAACATAAATGTCCTGAGAGACTTGAAGAGACTCTGCAGCATGTTCTTTTACTAACTCCATGTATTTCTCTCTCTGCTTGTCTTTGAAGTTTGAAAACTTTTTCAGTTCCTGCAACATTTCCGCAGAAGATTGTACCATAGGCGACTACTAAACGGAAATATGTGAAATGTGACTATAGTATTAGTTCTCTGCCAAGAAAGTGACAAATGGCTCTCAATGCAAATCATGCTGAGCTAAGTTTCTTGAGCAGCTGATCAGTTTGCCCATTCCATCTAAGTGACTGTCCATCTGAATGCCTTGAAATTGTACATGTTGGAGTTTTGTTAATTCTCTGATTGTTAATATTCATATCACAAACTTGAAGATTTTTTTATTTACTGTTGGAACAGGATATTTTTATTTTTTAAAAAACTTTGGTGTATTTAGTTAGTGACTGTTTGGGCTGTGCCATGCATTGTGGGTCTGGACTCTTTGATCAGAATACTTGCATAATCAGCAAACATCGCTATTTTTGCCTCTTATTGATCATAATTGGTACATCATTAATGTAAATGGAGGAAATCTGTATCTCAAGGATCAGGCCCTGGGTACTCCATACTTTGCATTTCCCCAGTCTGAGTTTATTGTTACATCTGCCTCTGTTGGAACAAGTCTTCGTCTTTTGTTGTGTAAGTTAGATGCTGTAGTATGGAAACTTTGTAAGAAACATGTTATGATCTGTGCAATGGAGTGCATTAGAAAGTCATAGAAGATCCCCATTGGATACCTTGTGAAACTTATTTCACCTTCAATTTCATCTGTTAAACTAAATATAGCTCCGTGAGTGGAGAACCCCTTATGAAAACTGAACTGTGAGGATGTCAGTAAAGCTTTTTGTATAGTTTAGCTATAGATCCTATCATTCACTCAAGAATATGGGATGCAGAGAGGTTGACTGGTAGTTAGATATTACATGTCCCTCTACATTTTTGTGGATTGATGTCGCTAGTGCATGTTTTAATCTGTTCAGAAATACATGTGACTGATTATGTCTGCACATGATTTTAAAATCATTCTTGGTACATCATCGTATCCAGAGGGTTGAACAGTTTTACGCTAATTCATGATTTTTACAATTTATTTAACAGTTGTTTGTAATTTTCAAATGAAATGCTTTGTATGATGTAATTTGCATATGGTTAAAGATGGGGGTTGGGTTGGGTTGGGTTGTTTGGGGGAGGAGACCAGACAGCGAGATCAGAGGTCTTATCGGATTAGAGAAGGATGGGGAAGGAAGTCGGCCATGCCCTTTCAAAGGAACCATCCCAGCATTTGCCTAGAGCAATTTAGGGAAATCACGGAAAACCTAAATCAGAATGGCGGGACGCGGGATTGATCCGTTGTCCTCCCGAATGCGAGTCCAGTGTGCTAGCCACTGCACCACCTCGCTCAGTGGTTAATGATCTGTGGTTCTGTAGGAGACATAAGTTAGTATACATCCCAGCATTTTGGCAACAATCAGAAAAAAAATTCATTGAATTTCATGGCTGCGACTTCTTTTCTCTTCTGGTCTGCACCATTAACAAGGAATTATGTGGTATCCATGCTTGTTCCAATTTTATGTTATGTTTGGCCCACTTTTGGGCTCCTCATTATGTGTTGGGATTCTCAAGTATTTATTGTAATGTATTTTCATTGATAGATTTGTACTGGCCCTCTGTTCTGTATATGTGATGGCATGCGATGTTGTAATCTCAGTTGTTAACCATTCTTTCCTTCCACTTTGGGTTTGATTTGATTTCAATCTATCTGTGGGGGAAGTGGGTTTAAAGTACCTGAGTGGGACAGCCCTGAGCAAAAAATGCAGTTATGACTATCTCGATGTACCCGATATTGTCTTGCAATGTTCATGTAAAGTAGTACAGACTCAGACCATACACTGTAATTCTATGAATTCAATATATTTATGTATTTAGGATACCTGGAATATGAATGTGATGGAATGTAATAAAAATGCAATAAAATATAGCTACTATTTGAAAACATGTGCAACAAATGTAAACAAATTTTAAAACCTGTACTTGCAAAATTTGTACTCAGAAACCTGATTGTAATTATTGTTCAGCTAAGTGTAAAGATGCAAGATTCATGTTAGTATCAAAATCAAACCTGTATTTAAAAAGTTATTAAGATTTATAAATGAAACATTATTGTGAAAAGGTGTTTCATGTTATATGGTGATGATTACTGTAATATTTCAGCATGTTAATTATTCTGGAAAGATTGAAAAAAATTGTAAACCTAAATTCTGTAAGTTGTTTTAGGAAACCAATCAAGTTTTAATTGATAACTTCAAAATTACTGTTTCAAACAATGAATACTGTCATATTTTGAATGTTAAAAAACTATATAAGCAAAGGCAGCAATGACCAATCAGATTTTTGAGTTGGTATGTTTGAGTTCGGTTCACTGCAACTGTCAACTTTGTAGTATGGATAAACAAGTTATTATATATCTAAAAACAAAGATGATGTGACTTACCAAACGAAAGTGCTGGCAGGTCGATAGACACACAAACAAACACAAACATACACACAAAATTCAAGCTTTCACAACCAACGGTTGCTTCATCAGGAAAGAGGAAAGGAGAGGGAAAGACGAAAGGATATGGGTTTTAAGGGAGAGGGTAAGAAGTCATTCCAATCCCGGGAGGGAAAGACTTACCTTAGGGGGGCGCACGCGCGCGCGTGCACACACACACACACACACACACACACACACACACACACGTCCGCACATACACAGACACAAGCAGACATTTGTAAAGGAAAAGAGTTTGGGCAGAGATGTCAGTCGAGGCGGAAGTACAGAGGCACTGCATCATGATCAGGCAGACCACTTATTACAGCCCATGTTTTTACTTCACTGAAACATGTGGGCCACAGGCACAGAATATCAATCACGGCATTGCTGTGCCCATATACTCTTTTTAAGAATAAGATAATAATGAATAGATTGAAAGTGGACAATAATATTTCAGATTGTTGTTACTGTGGTTTCTATAAAAATTTTATAAGAATCAATTCTAGCTGGGATATGAACTTTTGAATATTGGTCTGCAGGTGTTCTGTAAACTATTGTTACTATGAGGGAGGGAGTTTCCAGTTTTAATGTGACAGTACAGCATTCAGTGCAAATAGACTTAAATCTGCAACTTCTGACACAAGAGTATTGCAGATGTAAATTGTCACTCTCAGCTTGTCTAAAGTTGGTCTTACAGTTGTAAGAACCAATTCTATATCTACAGAATTTAAATGTCCCTGAGTAATTCCTGGAGCAATTGTTGCATCTGTGTCATCTGTTTCATGAAGAGAAAGCAGTTCTTTTTTTATTTTAAGATTTCTTATATTTTGATGAAATATTATGAAGCAATGCAGATTATTTATTGTATTACTGACATGTTCCTTAGTCATACTTTTGACGTGAGGTACATTACTATCAGAAAGTAACTTCTTCTGTTCTTTATCCTATAAATGGTCATCTTTTGATGTTAGCTGTTATTGGAATTGGACAGATGCTCCCCTGATTGTGTGTAATGTTTCTACTTATCAGTGGTGCAAGCCGTCTTTTTCCCACCAAATTTAGATGCAAGCAGTGGTGAGTGTGATGTTGCCAATTTAGCAACATTGCTTCAGTAGGTTTTATGTTTGAATGACCTATCTGTCACAATGATTTTTGAAGCTCAGTGTTCACAATTACATCTACATCCAAACTCTGCAGCCCATTGTGAACAGTGAGGCAGAGGGTACTTCCTATTGTACTAGTTATTAGTTCTGTTCTATTCACATATGGGGGACAGTAAGAATGACTATCTAAATATCTTTGTGTACACTATAATTAATCAAATCTTGTCTCTAAGATCCCTACATGTCGTAGTATCATTCTAGATTCATCATTTAAAGCTGGTTCCTGAAACTTTGTAAGCAGTCTTTCTAATGATAGTTTGTATCCATCCTCAAGTGTCTGCCATGTCAGTTCATTTAGCATTTCTGAGACACTCTCCCAGTGGTAAAAAAAGACCTATGATTATTCATGCTGCCCTTTTCTGTATATGTTTAATACCCTTTGTTAGTCTTATCTGTTTTGGGTCCCACACATGTGAGCATTATTCTAGGACATGTTGCACAAGCGTTCTGTAAGCAATCTCCTATTTAGATTGATTGTATTTCCCTAGTGTTCTAACAGTGAACTAGAGTCTGTCTTATGCTTTGACTATGACTGAATCTATGAGTTTGTTCTACACATATCAAAAAAAGTTTTGCATAACCCCGTTTCCCAGAACTCCGGAAGATAGACATTGACTGTGGATATTGTATCACAGACACAGTCTTTTTGACTGTTCAGAGATGTCACCAAACCCATCCAAAGATGTAAACAACCATACATGAGCAGCACCTATTAGATGGATGGGGTCCAACAGTCATTCCAGTCATTCCACCAGGAAGGAGGTACAGGGCTTGTGTTGTCTATAGTTCAACCATGCCTAGACAGTCAATACCATGGTTCAATCATGTCCACGTTATTACTTTGTGCCAGGAAGGGCTCTCAACAAGGGAAGTGTCCAAGCATCTTGGAGTCAACCAAAGCGATGTTCTTCGGAGATGGAGGAGATACAAAGGGAGAGGAACTGTCAACGACACACCTCGTTCAGGCCACCCAAGGGCTACTACTGCAGTGGATGATGACTACCTATGGATTATGGCTTAGAGGAAACCTGACAGCAATGCAACCATGTTGAATAATGTTTTTTGTGCAGGCACAGGACTTCATGTTACAACTCAAACTGTGCGCAATAGGCTGCATGATGTGCAACTTCACTCCCAACATCCATCGTGAGTTCCATCTTTGCAACCATGACACCATGCAGCGTGGTACAGATGGGCCCAACAACATGCCGAATGGACCGCTCAGGATTGGCATCACGTTTTCTTCACCGATGAGTATCGCATATGCCTTCAACCAGTCAATTATTGGAGACGTGATTGGAGGCAACCTGGTCAGACTGAACGCCTTAGACACACTGTCCAGTGAGTGCAGCAAGGTGGAGGTTCCCTGCTATTTTGGGGTGGCATTATGTGGGGCTGACGTATGCTGCTGGTGATCATGGAAGGTGCTGTAGCGGCTGTACGATACATGAATGCCATCCTCTGACCGATAGTACAACCATATCAGCAGCATATTGGCAAGGCATTCATATTAATGGATGACAATTTGAGCCACCATCGTGCACATCTTGTGAATGATGTCCTTCAGGATAATGACATCGCTCAACTAGAGTGGCCAGCATGAACCCTATCAAATGTGCCTGGGATAGATTGAAAAGGGCTGTTTATGGACGATGTGACCCACCAACCACTCTGAGGGATATATGCCAAATTGCCATTAAGGAGTGGGACAATCTGGACCAAAAGTGCCTTGATGAATTTGTGGATAGTATGCCACGACAAATACAGGCATACATAAATGCAAGAGGACATGCTACTGGGCATTAGAGGTATCAGTGAGTACAGCAATCTGGACCACCACCTCTGAAGGACTCACTGTACTGTGGTACAACATGCAATGTGCAGTTTTCATGAGCAATAAAAATGACAAAAATGATGTTTATGTTGATCTCTGTTCCAATTTTCTGTACAGGTTCTGGAACTCTCGGAACTGAGGTGATGCAAAACATTTTTTGATGTGTATATTTCATATCCCTACAAAGTGTTACACTCACATATTTGTATGAGTTGACCAATTCCAACTGTATTGTAGTCATAGCATACTACTTTTTTTTTATTTAGTGAAGTGCACAATTTCACACTTCTGGACATGTAGCAAGTTGCCAGTCTTTGCATCACTTTGAAATCCTGTCAAGATCACATTGAATATTTGTGCCCTTTTTTTCAGGCAGTATTTCATCATAGATAACTACACCATCTGCAAAAAGTATGAGGTTACCATTAATATTATAATTATATAAATAAATAAATTATATAATATTATGTATAATATACAACATGAGCAGCAGTGGTCCCAACATACTTCCCTGGTGCAGATCTGGAGTTGCTTGTACATGTCAGTGACCATCCAACCAAGATAACATGCTGTGTCTTCTGTACCAAGAAATCCTCAATCCCATCAGATATTCTGCTTTTATATGATCGTACTTTCAATAATAAGTGTGGATGTGGTACTGGGTCAAATGCTATGTGACTGATTTGATTCATAGATTTCAGGATGTCGTATGATAAAAGTACAAATTAGATTCCACATGTTCTGTGTTTTCATAATTTATACCAGCTCGCATGTAGGAGATCATTCTGTTCAAGATGCCTCATTACATTTGATTTTAGAATATATTCTAAGATTCTACAACAGATGGTCAGTATGGTGAAGGCTCCCCCTTCTGAGCATTGTGGATCTTGTTGGCAAGGACTGTGGGCATCTGTCAGAGGTGAATGTGACTGTAGCAAGACAGGTGGCATGGATGTTAACTCTTTATTACTCCAACAAGCTACAGCAGTAACTGGTGTGTGCCCTCATCTGGTGACACAGCCCAATGTCAACCCATGATGTCAATGTTCCATGGGTGTGGTCATGCATTGATCTCGTGGCCCATAGTGGTGCGAATTGGTGATATGAGGATGGTGGTAGCTGCTGTCTCAGTAGTGTGAAGGCCTTGCATTGTTGGCATACCTTGGTAGTGCTGCATCATATGCGGCAGCCTGATGTTGTTTGCTGTGAACCCTTTGTCTGCTTCTTAATCTTGCACTCAGTTTTGACAGATTTTAAAGTTACATTTCTTGCTGCACTGAAAAGATATCCTGGAAACTGATGCTGTGACAAATGACGTAGACTGAACAATTAATGAATTTTAAAAGTGGTTTATCTCACTTTATTTACACTATACCATAGTTGATGGCCAGTTCCAGTTTTAAAATTCACAGTTTTTACAGGTAAAGACAAGCATATCTCTTTCTGTGCAAACACATTTGGAAGAAAACTCACCCAATCAGTAACCACAGTCACAATATTTGTTAAGTTTCACAGTGGTATAATATGCACTGACAGAACCATGGAAGTGACAGTGTGCACTAAATAATTTGTAGTATGGTCACCAGTACTAACAACACTGTCCTGTAGCTAGAGTTTGCAGATCATTAGCACTTTCAGGTTGTGTATTTATTACCTTGCCCATGAGTTTAAGATACAAAGATATTATTCTGCTTCCTATTATTCACAAACATATTTGTTGTACACATTATAAATGACAAAATTATTTAATTGGATAGATAAAAAAATCTACTCACTAAGCAGTGGCAGAATACACCCATAAAAGATGCTTCTAATTGGCAAGCTTTTTGAGCCAGTGGCTCTCCCTTCAGGCAGAAGGGTTGAAGGGGAAGGAAGAAGGGTGAAGGAAAGGGACTGGAGAGGTCTTGTAAAAGGGGTAGATTTCAGTAAAGTCACCTAGAACCATGGGTTAGGGGAGACTTACTGTACAGGATGATAAGGAAAGACTGATTGTTGGGGCTGCATCAGATGAGATTTGAAAACCTGAGAGCTTAAAGGTGGAAGACCAGATAATATGCAGTCTGTCTGCCATACGATAAGTAATACACTGTGTGAACATTTAAAACAAAAACAATGAAAAGTTTATGAATTGTAAGGGAAAGAACACATAGAAAATGTGGGGAAGGCAAACAAAAGACTGAATTTTATTGGTAGGGCACTTAGAACATGGAACACGTCTAATAAAGAGACTGCCTACACTACAATTGTCCATCCTCTTTTAGAATACTGCTGCATGGTGTGGCATCCTCACCTGATACGATTGACAGAGTACATCGAAAAAGTTCAAAGAAGGGCAACACATTTTGTATTATCACGAAATTGGATATAGAGTGTCACTGAAATGATACAGGATTTGGGATAGACATAATTAAAACAAAGGTGTTTTTCATTGCAGCGGAATCTTCTCATGAAATTTCAATCACCAACTTTCTCTTCTGAATTCGAAAATATTTCATTGATGCCAACCTCTTCTTCTTCGGTTATCAACCCACAGGTTGGTTGGCAGCAGCACGCCATTCCGTTCTTTTGTCAACTTTCTTCTTCATATCTGCATAGGTCTGGCACCCGATGTCATTTATTACTTGTTGAATGTAGCTTAATCTAGGTCGTCCTCGGCGAGTTCTTCCTTCAATGATTCCTTCTAATATTCTCTTAATGAAATTGTTATGCCGTAAAATGTGACCTATGAAGGTTATTCTTCTTTTCTGTATATTTCGCCAAAGAGATCTGTTTTCTTTCACTCTTCTGAGGACATCTTCGTTTGTAGCCTTGTCTCGCCAGCTGATTTTTTCCATTCTCCGGTAGCACCACATTTCGAATGCCTCTAATCTTCTCTTTTCTTCTTTTCCACTAGTCCAAGTTTCACATCCGTAAAGGGCTGTACTCCACACATAGGTTTTCATGACTCTCTTTCTTACGTCTAAACTAACATTTCTACTCGTCAGTAAGTTTCTTTTTCCATTGAATGCTATTTTGGCAAGTTGTATTCTGTTTTTAATGTCACTTTTGCTCCTTCCATCTGCTGTTATTTTGCTACCTAAGTAGTTAAATTCTGTAACCTGCCCTAGTTTCTCTCCCTTTATTGTTATTCGTATGGGTTCATTGTAGTTCAGGGCGCCACTCACCATCACTTTAGTCTTTTTCTTATTTATTTTCATTCCATACTGTTCTTTTAAGGTGTTTTCCATTTCATTGAGTGCGGCTTCTAAATCTTCTTTCCTTTCTGTAATTATGGCGATATCATCTGCATATCGCAACATATCTATTTTCATTCCGTTAAGTTTTATTCCTACTTCAATATTCTCTCTTATTTTGTCTATTGCTTCTTGGATATATGCGTTGAAAATTACTGGAGATAGTGGGCATCCCTGTCTCACTCCTTTCCTTATTCTTGCTGTTTCTTCTTTGTTTTCCTTCTTAACTAAGGCTGTTTCATTTTGGTATATTTTAAAGATTATCCTTCTATCATTATATTTCAGACCAGCCTTCTTCAGAATTCTAAACATTTCTGGCCATACAACATTGTCAAATGCCTTTTCGAGGTCTACGAAGGCTATAAATACTTGTTTGTTTTTGGAAATTTGTTTCTCAATTATTAGTCTTAAAGATAAGATTGCTTCCCTCGTCCCTACACCGCTTCTAAAACCGAATTGGTCTTCACTTAGAGTGCTATTCAATTGGTTTTCAACTCTTTTCAAAATTATTCTTATTAGAATTTTTGATGCGTGTGAAAGAAGAAAAGAAAGAAGAAAGATGCCAACCTACACAGGGAGAAATGATCACCTTAATAAAATAAGAGAAATCAGAGCTCGCAAGGAATGATATCTTTGTTCATTTTTTCTACATTCTGGATGGTACTGGAATAATAGAAAATTATTGTGAAGGCAGTTCAATGAACCCGCTACCAGATGTAGATGTAGATTCAGATGTAGAATACCTCCTCTGCTGCTTACTAGCTCAAAATGTTTTACTATTATATGATATAATAACTTCAATTAGCTGTAACTATTCATTACTCATGATTCTAGTAAAACCATTCACATCATTGTAATCAGGTAGGTGAATATAAACAACTGAAATATGTTTGAGATTTTACATAAATAACAACTTTACATATTTCTGTACGGATTACCTACTATGTGTGCAGCTGCATTAGACATAGAATGAAAGAGGAAATTTTTTGTTATTCTTGGGAGATGAAAATATAACAGATGGATTAGACTCCAACTTGGTATATTTCATGTTGTTACATTGCTGGCAGGCGGCTGTGTCATGCCTAACTGAGGTGAGTGACGGGCTCCGGCAGGTGCCCCATGGCTTGGTGACTAGGAGAGCTTCAGTTTGACCCTGACTCCCACCTGGCAGTGATGTGCAGCAGGAAGAACATTGGCTGCCTTGTGGTGGTAGCCAATACACAGCAGATGCAGATTCAAAGTGCAACAGTGTTGACAACCCAGCCTGGCTGTTCGGCCAACCTTTATACAAGGCAAGGCAGGTTTTTTGCAGTCAAGATCATGTACACAGCCCATCAAACGTTGGTCATTGGACCACAGCTTGTGCCCATGGCACTACTCACCCCTTGCTGGAGCAGTTCGTCCCTGCAAATTCATGAGTAGCTAAAGTCTGGCTGCAACAAAGGAGCTAGTCCTACAGTCCATATTCTACAAAACACCATTCTGGAGTACAAGTTCTAAGTTAGCCGCTGTATGCTTGTACTCATCATTCCTCCATTTATATTTACACTATTTTCACTGTTCAACTTTCTTTGGCTCAGACACTTGGACACAATTATGAATGATAAGTCTCTCTGTAGTTTGTATACTTCTAGTCACTAGGTGATTCTGAAATTATATGACACAACAGTAATATTTCTGGTATATACTACTACACTTGACTCCATTTGTTACTCTTCTCCACACTAATCATGCTTCAGACTACTTTTCAATGTCCACTCTGTTTCCTGCAAAATTTTGTATGCTGTTCCATTGAGTCTCTAGACAAAGTTAATCCATAAAACACTTACAGTCCACATCATTCACTTTTCTATTTGGGAGCTCTGTTAAACCACCTTGTAAGGATAGGAATATAGGGATCCTGGAGACCTCTATGGTATTGTGAAACTAGGTACCCACTTCTTCTCATGTGTCATCCTGCTTAACCTTAAAAAGCAGCATTTATCCTCTCAAACCTAGTTACCACACTTCACAAAATCATTAACATAGTGCCAGCCTATGCTAAGCATGGTAAGTTTCCACAAACACTACACATTCCCTGTAATTATATATTGTATCTAAAAGTTTGGGGACCCACGTGAAATGCTGTTGGCAGTTACAGGTGACTCTTATTGATTTCAGTACATGATATAGTGAGGCAGGTATACCTCTGTCTATTGCCCCTGTCTGGCACTGATGAACAGGCGACACTTTTGCCCATAGCTGCTGAGCCGGTGCCCTGCATTGCTGAGGCTGGCCACCTTTGGAGACCACAGCCACTGACATCAATGCCACTACATACTGTGCTGCGATGGCAGTCCACTAAGGGAACGGTTCCTCAGCTCCACATGTGGCCTTGGTAGCAACATGTGGAATCTGCTGTACAGTGGGTGTAACCTGCTGCCCTTGGACAGGCATCAGACAGCGTCTGGTGCTGTGGTGCCAAGGCTCACTAGAAGTTTGGTATCAGTGGCAGTAGGCATGAATGGCAGGTTGGCAGGACTATGACAAGTCCTGTGAAGAACTTAGTGCTGGTGTCAGGTGCAGCACTATGTTGAACCCATGGCTGCTGCTGGCAGAGCCCACTCATCTCACTGCTCAGCATAGCTCTGGCATCATGGTGGTGCTGCTGAGAACTGACCCTTACTTTTAAATACAGACTTATTTTTGTGCCTCTGGTGCCCATTTGTTTCACTAAAACCCAGCACTTAGTCACGTCTCCCATAAAAAAAGACTCACCCTGGTGTGCTGTCATCACTTCGCTTCCTACATGGTTACCTCTATACAGTGCTGTGTTTGGCTATTTGTGCCT
This sequence comes from Schistocerca serialis cubense, assembly GCF_023864345.2. Taxonomy (NCBI): domain Eukaryota; kingdom Metazoa; phylum Arthropoda; class Insecta; order Orthoptera; family Acrididae; genus Schistocerca; species Schistocerca serialis. Next base: position 575,696,052 of record NC_064639.1, read on the forward strand.
CACAATCAATCCACTGATGTGTCTGTCATTGTGACCCCCATGGCACCAGACTGGTGGCTACCAGTGTGCAGCTATTAATGTTCTGCAGCAACTCCCATGCTGCTTCTCCTTAATTTTGCTAAAGCCTTTTAATTTTTTGTCCAAAGACTGGGTAGCAGCACAAAACTCTTATCCAAACCTCTTGGATGGATGCAACATTCGGCATTCCTAAATGCTTTCAAGAATATAAGGAAGAGATAGATGGTTACTTACCATCAAGATGACATATTAAGTTGCAAACCTGCATGGCAAGAAGGCACTTGCACATTAGCTTCCAGCCAAAGCCTTCATTAGAGAAGGAAACACACACCCACATTCATTCACACAGGTAACCACACCTCACACACACATAACCACCATCTTCGGCAGCTCCAGTCCAAGCTGCCGGAGATGGTGGTCATGTATGCATGAGGTGTGGTTGCTTGTGTGAATGAATGTGTGTGTGTTTCCTTTTCTGGCAAAGGCTTTGGCCAAAAGCTAATGTGTAAGTGTCTTGTTGTTGCCCCTGTCTGCAATTTAACATGTTATCTTTATGGTAAGCAGCAGTCTCTCTCTTCCTCATATTGTTGATAATCTAACCTGGAGTTTACATTGTTTGATAAATGCATTCAAGTGTAGACATACCCATAAGATAGACACACAAATGTTCAGAAAAAGAGCTTAACCTAAACTATTTATAAAAAGTAAGTAATCTATGGTTGAGTCACTACAGTCACATTATAAAGTACAGAAGAACGGGAGACCTACCACTTTAATCTTGAAGTGTATCTCTCACCCCAAGAGGTCTGTTCAGTGTACCATGCTGCATGCACTCTTTAATATCACTGATTTTCTTAATCACAGGCACTTCCCAGCTACAACCTGTGTCTCTTAGACCACCTATGATACTCTACAAAACTTCCTAGTACCTGATACATTCTCCCTTGCACTAATTCTGACAAGTATCCTAAGTAGATTTCCTGCTGTTGTGTACACTCTTTCTCGGCACCTGGAGCAGTTTAATTGTTGAAGTCAGAGACAATGAATTGTCTCAAATCCATGTAGTGCCTTCAGTGTATTACTGCTTTTAGTTAGTTCCACATGATGCAAAGACACAAAAAAGATACTGTTGTGATATTGATCTACATTTTATCTTATCAGTGCTGTCCCATGATTTATAATTATGTTACTAGCAAATAGAATAAGGAGTAGGTGTGTGGCACAGAAATGGAAAAAGGAAAGAATAGCTCTGTACACAACTCAGGTACTTTGTGGACATCATACCACATATTTATATGCTGAGTCACTTGGAGAACCCCTAAACTTGTAACTTAGATGACAACATTAAATTACATCTACACTCATATACCATTTTCACAGTTATCTCCTGCTTACACTTGTCTATATCTCCCCAAAATACAGCTGCCCTTGTTCCCAATATATTATACACAGAAAGAGGATGGACGTAAAGCCAGAAAAATGGGAATGAGGACCCCTGCAAATGGTTTCAATGAACACATACTGCTACTTACTTGTGTTGTTGGTGACCATAGCATCTTTACCAATCCCGTTGTTGTCACTAGAATGTAATGGTACAGCAAGATGCATGGTTACATTTATGTCACAGCGTGCCAACATGTAGCGCATCAGAAGTGCCATGATCGCTAAGAAGGAGTGGTGGAAGAGTTGTTCTTCTGGTGGTCAACACAACAATGGCTTTTTCATGTGGGAATGATTGGTTCAAAGGGTTGGCCATTGAAGGTGAAGGTGGTTGCAGCAAGACAGACAGCTTGCATTTAAACTCTTTATTACTCCAACAAGCTACATCAGTTACAAGTGTGTGCTCTCCTCTGGTTGCATGGTCCAGTATTGACCCACTGTGTAGATGTTCCACAGACATTCTCAGGTTTGATATCATGGCCCACTGTGATGCAAAATGATTTCATTAGGATATCAATAGCTGCTGTCCATATAGTGTCAAGGCCTTGCATAGTTAGCATATCTCAATAGTACTGTATCAGATGTGGCAGCTTACTGTTATTGTTATGCTTCTGGTGAGGTGGCTGCCAGCTGAGGCCAGCGTTTGATGCTGTCACACACCCCATAGCTCAGTGACTAGGAGGGTATCAGTTCAACCATCACTCTATCTGGCAGTGGTCTGCGGAAGGAAGTATGTTGGCAGCCTTGCAGCATTAATCAATACACAGTGGATACTGATTCAAAGCCCACCTGTGTCAGCAGCCCAGCCTGACCAGATGGCCAGCTTTTATACAAGAGACAGCAGGTATTGTTTTGGTTGAATTTATGTATGTGACCCCCAAGCACCATCAAAATATCTCAAAATACAAGTCATTACCCCAGAAATGGATGGAGCTGCTGACATGGCATAAGTGCTGCATGTGTTGACAAGTGTTTGAATTACAGTACCAGGCACCAGCTTGTGCCCTGCCATATGCTTAAATAATATTCTGCTGTGGTATTCACTGAAGGCTACACTTATTGCCCTCTCGACAGCTACATGTGTTCATTCAGCATCTCCCTATCTGTAGCTGTAAGCTTTGTTTTAGACTTATTATTTAGCAGTTTACATTTTCTCAGAAGTTTCTTAACAGTGACTGTGTGCTATCGACGATCCCTTCCATCACAAACTGTTCTACTACATGCATATGAATCAAGTGCATGGTCAACTATCCCAAACCTACAGTTCCTCTACATACTCCTCTCCAGAGAAAAATGTATAGCTGTGCTTATCTAGTTTTCTGAACATGTAGAGCCTCCTACTTGTTTTAGTGATATTTTGTACTTTGGCAATAACTGTTGCTACAACTGCGTCATGATCACTGATATCCACATTGTGGAAATCCACATTGATGTCAGGTCTATTTATTGCTATTAGATCCAATATCTTTCCATGACATGCGGGCTTGTGACTGATCTGTCCTAGGTGGCTCTCAGAGAAGGCAGGAATCTGTAACGTTGTGCGGGACATCCTATCACTCCCACCACTTACAAAACTTTAGTTTTCCCAAATGATTGTAGGATGATTAATGCCTCCTCCAATGGTTTGCCAACTTACATATAAGTGAACTTAAGTTTTCTCTAAAGTTTTACTTCATGGGATGAGTCTGGTGGTCGATAGAAGGTTCATGCCTACTCCTGATACTGTGTTCTTGCCCAAACAATCTCACATCAGCAGCCTAATAATAAGAGACTATGATTTGACTAATTATTTCTGTAGATCAAAACATAAAGACAGAGGTGTTGCTACATACAAGAAGAAAATTGGAAGTCTACAAGATATCGAACACTGTAAATATGTAAACCTTCCAGCCTGCATTGAAAAAGATTTTGAAATTACTGACATAATGAGTGAAGAGCTCAGAATTATCTCTGTATAAACATCCCCAAGTGGTAATATTACAACATTTCTGAAAAAACTAGAAAAATTATTACTGAAGATTAAAATGAAAGATGTTGTAATACACTCCTGGAAATTGAAATAAGAACACCGTGAATTCATTGTCCCAGGAAGAGGAAACTTTATTGACACATGCCTGGGGTCAGATACATCACATGATCACACTGACAGAACCACAGGCACATAGACACAGGCAACAGAGCATGCACAATGTCGGCACTAGTACAGCGTATATCCACCTTTCGCAGCAATGCAGGCTGCTATTCTCCCATGGAGACGATCGTAGAGATGCTGGATGTAGTCCTGTGGAACGGCTTGCCATGCCATTTCCACCTGGCGCCTCAGTTGGACCAGTGTTCGTGCTGGACGTGCAGACCGCGTGAGACGACGTTTCATCCAGTCCCAAACATGCTCAATGGGGGACAGATCCGGAGATCTTGCTGGCCAGGGTAGTTGACTTACACCTTCTAGAGCACGTTGGGTGGCACGGGATACATGCGGACGTGCATTGTCCTGTTGGAACAGCAAGTTCCCTTGCCGGTCTAGGAATGGTAGAATGATGGGTTCGATGACGGTTTGGATGTACCGTGCACTATTCAGTGTCCCCTCAACGATCACCAGTGGTGTACGGCCAATGTAGGAGATCGCTCCCCACACCATGATGCCGGGTGTTGGCCCTGTGTGCCTCGGTCGTATGCAGTCCTGATTGTGGCGCTCACCTGCACGGCGCCAAACACGCATACGACCATCATTGGCACCAAGGCAGAAGCGACTCTCATCGCTGAAGACGACACGTCTCCATTCGTCCCTCCATTCACGCCTGTCGCGACACCACTGGAGGCGGGCTGCACGATGTTGGGGCGTGAGCGGAAGACGGCCTAACGGTGTGCGGGACCGTAGCCCAGCTTCATGGAGACGGTTGCGAATGGTCCTCGCCGATACCCCAGGAGCAACAGTGTCCCTAATTTGCTGAGAAGTGGCGGTGCAGTCCCCTACGGCACTGCGTAGGATCCTACGGTCTTGGCGTGCATCCGTGCGTCGCTGCGGTCCGGTCCCAGGTCGACGGGCACGTGCACCTTCCGCCGACCACTGGTGACAACATCGATATACTGTGGAGACCTCACGCCCCACGTGTTGAGCAATTCGGCGGTACGTCCACCCGGCCTCCCGCATGCCCACTATACGCCCTCGCTCAAAGTCCGTCAACTGCACATACGGTTCACGTCCACGCTGTCGCGGCATGCTACCAGTGTTAAAGACTGCGATGGAGCTCCGTATGCCACGGCAAACTGGCTGACACTGATGGCGGCGGTGCACAAATGCTGCGCAGCTAGCGCCATTCGACGGCCAACACCGCGGTTCCTGGTGTGTCCGCTGTGCCGTGCGTGTGATCATTGCTTGTACAGCCCTCTCGCAGTGTCCGGAGCAAGTATGGTGGGTCTGACACACCGGTGTCAATGTGTTCTTTTTTCCATTTCCAGGAGTGTATGTCAACACTAAACATAGATATGGGTAAAGAATCAAAACCAAAACAAAAATTGAAAGAGACATTATTACAGTGTAACATGAAAACAATAATAGATGTACCTACAAGAGTGACTGATCACAGTCAGACCATCATTGACAACATAATCACAAATATTGAAAACAGTAAATGTGAAGCAAAAGTTCTACAGACAGCAATCTCTGACCATCATGGGTTAATAATTCACATCCACATAAATAGGAGCTCAAAAACAGAAGAAATGCAAGATAAGAAAGAAGTCAGGATTAGCAATGTACAAAACATGAACATTTTCAAAACAACACTGAGGAAAGAAGAATGGGCCAAAACAACACAAGCACAAGGTACAAATGAGAAGTATGACACATTTCTTAACAAACTAATGCATCACTTTCATGTAGTCTTCCCCAAAGAATCCTTTCAGAAAAAGCAGGGTCACAGTAAGAAATGGATTACTAAAGAAATAATTGAACTCAGGACTAGAGTGAAGAAGGAAATCAGACAAGCAGGACATATGGAGACATACAAACAGTATCAGAAGTACATGCAGTTAATAAGAGAAGCAAAAGCCATTTGAATAAACAGAGCCATAGCAAATTCAAATCAAAAAAGTAAAACAACATGGAATATAACCAACAGTGGAATATATAGCCAAATAAGTGTAAAAAGCAGCAATTTTATTAAGTCAATGAGAACTGATTACAATATAGTTACATATGGAATAAAAATTGCTAATATACTCAACAACAACTTTATAGATGCTGAACAAAATTCACAAGGGGAAAAATTGTCAGTGGTCAAAGTATGCTAAAACATTTGGCCAACCATCCCACTAAATGTTCCTGGAACCGGTGACAAAAACAGAACTCATAAAAATAATCCAGAAATTAAAACCCAAAAAGTATGCAGGCGATGATGAAGTATCAAATTATTTAATAAAACATGTGAATGAAGAAATAATTAGACCTCTTTTGGATATTGCAAACTGCTCATTTAGAGAAGAAGTATTCCCAGAAAATTAAAAGTAAGCAAAGTAGTACCAATATTTAAGAAAGGAGACAAAAATGATCCAAATAACTACAGGCCAGTGTCTTTAATCTCTGGTTTCTCAAAAATACTAGAGATGCTCATGCATAACAGGTTGACCACATTTCTGGAGAAACACAGTATTCTGATTCCAGTACAACATGGTTTCCAAAAAGGGAAATCTACAAAAACCATCTCAGGCCTCTAAAATACATTATAAATTCATTAGACAAAAGAAAGTCTTGTGTCTGCTATGTTTCTGGATTTGTCTAAAGCATTTGACACAGTCACCCATATTGCACTCATTGAAAAACTTGAAAGCTATGGTATTCATGGACATGTAGCCAAGTGGATAAAATGGTACATCATCAACAGAAAGCAGTATCTGGAAACAGAAACTGGATGCAGATGTGAAATCAGAAATATTAAGTACAGAATGACTCAAGTATCTGTACTTGGCCCACTTCTGTTCAACCTATTTGTAAACAATATTGATGTCAGTGAGAAAGATAAAAAAAAATACTATAGGCAGATGGCTTGAAACTAATGAATATACAAAGAAATCTGGAAACACTGGAAAGAAGTGAATTTATGTGAGTAAATAACACAGCACAGTGGCTTATACAAAATGGCTAATTTTAAATCTAAAAAAGACAATGTTCATGGTGTTCACAAACAGAGAGAAGGAAGAACACATAGATACATTCATAGATGAAACAAGACTGAAAGAAACTACCACTACTAAGTTTTTGGGGATTACAGTTGACAATAAGTTCCAGTGGAGTCAAAATATACATAATGTTTCTTGTAAATTGAGCACTGCAATATTTGTTATGAAACAGCTTGCACATTATGCCAACAAGGAGCTTCTATGTACAGTGTACCAGGCTCTATTTGAGCCATACCTACAATATGGAATTACTGTTTGGGAAAATTCCAGCAGCAAAAATACAGAAAGAATATTTATATTGGGAAAAAAAGAAATGAAGCTGTTAGGACCATCTTGAACAAGAAACAAAGAGACTCACGCAGAACTGTTTTCAGTAGTCTAAAAATACTGGCATTTCCATCTCTATACATCTACAAAACAATATCATTAATAAAAGGAAATGCAGTACTAGAAAGAAATGCAGACATTCATACATATGAAACAAGAAATAAATGTCAGCTAAGAAGTATACAACACTGACTGAGAGTTGCAGAAAAAGGTCCTCAATACTCAAGTGTCAAACTCATAAAGTGCCTTCCAAAGAGTTTGCAGGACAATATGAGCAAAAAGAAATTCCAAAAACTTTTCAAGGATTGTTTAATGGAAAAAGAATTTTATTGTTTAGGAGAGTATATGTATCAATAAATGAAAAATGCTATTACTTTTATAGAAGTACTGTAACTAATTGAACGTATTATGATATGTAAATGACTTGAGAACCTGAATACTGAGATAAAAATGTAAATATGAGTATAATGTAGTATGTAAATAATTTTCAGGACCTAAAAAACGCGTGAAAAATGTATGCAACATTATTATAGGTATTGCCACTTTGATGTATTAAATTATAATAAATAGGTTAAATATTGCAAGAAAATAGATTTAAATTGACTTGTGGTATATTACAAGTACATGCTTTATACAAAATGTAGTCAAATGGAATCGGATAAAAATCATTCACTCAATCAGTCTTGATGAGTTGAATTTCTTGTCAACTGCAACATACACGGTATACATAAAGTCCAGGAACACTTTCAATTATTTATTGCACAAGAACTAAACAGTGAACAGATGTTATACATATTGCATTTTGAAGAGAAACTCTGAAAGTTTTTTGCAAACATTCAATATGAGTGACCCAGCAGACGCCAATATGGTAATCAAATTCTTGCCATACCCATCCCAGCATGGCATAATCAACTATGGCAGCTGCTTCCCATATTCTCTCCCGAAGCTCTGCTACATCTTGTGGTAGAGGTGGCACATACACCAGATCTTAAATGTGTCCCACAGAAAAAAGCCACATGGAGTGAGATCTGGTGACTGGGGAGGCCATTTCATGAAACAGCTGTCCCCTTCTGTAGCATGGCCGATCCATCAATGCTCCGTGTTCTGGTACCCACTACTTCACGATGAAAATGGGGTGGAGCCCCATCCTGCTGAAAGATGAATGAAGAGTCTAGTTGCATTTGAGGCATCAGCCATTGTTGCAACATGTCCAAGTAGGAACATCCAATGACAGTGCTCTTGGCAAAGACGATTGGTCCATACAGTTTTTGACATGACAAGGCACAAAAAACATTTACCTTTGTGAATCATGCTCAAATTCATTGCGTTCGTGTGGATGCTTTGTACCCCAAATTTGAGAGTTGTGCCTGTTCACTTTCCCATTATTGTGAAAAGTGGCTTTGTCACTAAAAATTAAGCAATCAACAATGCCATCCCCATCCTCATTCAATTGTTGCAACTGCGAACAAAACTCAGAATGCTTGTCTTTGTCATAGTCATTGAGCATTGAGGCATTGAACTGCACTAGCTCCAATCTGAATGGTTCCATAGACAGCTTCTCTTGCAGGACTTTCCACACTGTCATTGGAGCCATTTAGAGTTCACGGGATGCACTGATTACTTTAGACTCCTTATGAATGTCTCTCGTACGTGCTCCACATTCACTTCACTCACACTGGGATGTCTGCTTCTCTTTGCCGGGCACAAGCAACCCATTGTAATGAATTTATTGTGCCAGTGGTAAATGGCCTTCCTTGTTGGAGGCTTCTTACTGTACTTGGTTTTAAACATCCATTGAACAGCTGTAGCACACTTGTTTTTGTCGAACTCCAACACACAGAAAGCCCTGTTTGTGACTAGTGCTGACCATCAGCTAATTACCAAACTATGCTGAGGCAATATACAAGAAAGAAAACTTTCAAGGTTTCTCTTCAAAATGACATATGAATGATATCTGTACAATGTTTGGTTCTTGTGCAATAAATAATTGAAAGTGTTCCCAGACTTTATGTACACCCTATATGTACCACCTCCATTTACCATTAATCCGTCTGTTCAATCTGCACTTAGATTTTTCCCAAAAAGTTCCACTACTGTCGATTTAAGGTTCTACTCAGCTTTCTGTACTTGGTATTATGTGAGTTCCTCTGCTTTTTAGGAATGCCTCATGCAGCGATATCTTGTTGCAAATGCTTTGGTAATTAATCACAGCCAACAGTGAGTGACTGTAAGATGATACAAGAAGACTTAGACAGAATTTCTAGTTGGTGTGATAAATTACAGCTGACTCTAAATGTTGAAAAATGTAAGGTAATGCAGATGAGTAGAAAAAACAAATAGATAATGTTCAAATACACCATTATTAGTGTCCTTCTTGACTCAGTTATGTTGATTAAATACCTAGATGTAATGCTGCAAAGTGATATTAAATGGAATGAGTATGTAAGGACAGTAGTGGGGAAGCAAATTGTTGTCTTCAGTTGATTTGAGAGAATTTTAAGGAAGTGCAGCTGTCCTATAAAGGAGACAGCATATAGAACATTAATACAACCCATTCTTGAGTACCACTTGAGTGTTTGGGATCCCCACCAGATTGGATTAAAGGAAGACATTGAAGAAATTCAGAGGAATACTGCTAGATTTGTTGTCGGTAGTTTCAAACAGCATGTGAGTATTATGGAGATGCTTCCTAAATTCAAATGGGAATCTTTGGAGGAAATATAATGTCCTTTTCATAAAACACTATTAAGAAAGCTTAGAAGACAGGCACTCGAAGTTGACTGCATAATGATTCTACTGCTGCCAATGTACACTTTGCATAAGCACTGCAAAGACAAGATAAGAGAAATTAAGGGTTATACAGAGACATATAGAGAATCGTTTTTCACTTGTTCCATTTGTGAATTAAATAGGAAAGGAAATGACTAGTAATGGTACTAGGTATCTTCAGCCATGGGTTATGGAACATGTACGAGGGTTGACTGAAAAGTAATGCCTACACCTTCGTAACTCTTCAACAGTTGGCAGCATTGGTATGTGGCAGGTACTGTCTTGTTCCATAGCCTCTTCTCTACATCGTCCACAGCTCGTGGTCGTGTGGTAGCGTTCTCGCTTCTCACACCTGAGTTCCCAGGTTCGATTCCCGGCAGGGTCAGGGGTTTTCTCTGCCTCGTGATGACTGGGTGTTGTGTGATGTCCTTAGGTTAGTTAGGTTTAAGTAGTTCTAAGTTCTAGGGGACTGATGGCCATAGATGTTAAGTCCCATAGTGCTCAGAGCCATTTTCTTCTCTACATCTGCAGTTGGTGGGAACCCTTATGTTATGGCCGAGTGGTTCTATGCGCTTCAGTCTGGAACCACGTGACCGCTACGGTTGCAGGTTCGAATCCTGCCTCGGGAATGGATGTGTGTGATGTCCTTAGGTTAGTTAGGTTTAAGTAGTTCTAAGTTCTAGGGGACTGATGACCACAGATGAGACCCGTAGTGCTCAGAGCCATTTGAATTTGGGAACCCTTAGCACTGAACAGTTGTGTTGTTACAGTGTAAAGTATGGAACCGTGTGTAGATGGTCAATCAATGCGATTTAAGCAATGTGCAGTCATTGAATTTTTGACAGCAGAAGAGGTCATCCCAAAGGAGCTCATCAGAGAATGAAAGCAGTTTATGGTGATTGTGTTGTTGTGAGTACTGTGTCTCATTGGGTGAGTAAGTTTAAAGATGTTGAGGTGGGAACATCTGACCTGCATGACAAACAAAGAGTTGGATGTCCTGTGACAGCAACCACCATGTTTCACAAGCAAAATGTTGACAGATTGATTCAGGATGATCGTCATATCACTCAGAGAGAAACTGAAAGCACAATTGGCATTTCACAAGAACGTGTGGGTCACATCATAGCTTTGCTTGGCTATCAGAAGACCTGTGCACGATGGGTATCCCAGATGCTGACTCCTGAAGTGAAAGCACACAGACTTGAAATTTGCTAGGAACTCCTCTCTCTTTATGTGAATGAAGGTGACGCTTTTCTCCATTCAGTTGTGACAGGAGACGAATTGTGGGTACACCATTATGACCCGGAAACGAAACATCATTCTATGGAATATTGACACAAAGAGTGTCAACTTCTTCCATGAGGGCTTCAGAAAACTTGTTCATCATTGGTAGAAATGTATCCAATTGGCTGGTGATTATGTGGAAAAGTGAATATTGGTAATCAAAGATCACATTCTAAACATTAGTTCTGTGTTTGATTTATTAAAATATTCCCATCCAAATCCAACTAATGAAGATGGAGGCATTACTTTTCATTCAACCCTTGTATGTAGATTTAGATGTAGGATTTTAACATTATTGCCTGTAGGGGGCATTTCGATTGGAAGTACGGTTGCACATTGTACATGATGAATCATGTTCAAAGCAATGGAAGAGTGACACAATGTCTTCATTTATGTGTGATGTCTTTTTTCCAGTACTTGCAAGTGCAAGGTAACCCTTTTTTGTATATAAACTTTTACACGAATTTTGTTCACAAACTGTGTGTTTTTGTACTGCATGTAATGCAGCACGCAAATGTCATATAATTTCAGCAGAATTTTTTGAAGTATCTAAATAAAGAGGAAGTTCAGTTAAAATAGATTTTATTTTATTTTTCATGCTGCAAATGATTGGGGGGGGGGGGGGGGGCTGATGAGAGCACTGCCATCTGTTGGGATTAAGGAGGACTCAATAGAGAGAGCATGAACTGTTGATTGGAATGATATCTGTGAGTGAGTGAGAAAACCTGAACAGAGCCATAGAGTTTTTTTCAAAAATTGAGTGGAATAAATGTAATTATAAAAACAATAATCATCATTTGATATTGCAGTGTATTAATTAATTACTTTTATTAACATTTTTGCTTCTTGGATGGCGAAAGGAAATGTACTGCCTCCTTCTGAAATAATAATGAAATTGATCTGTGATATTATTTGCACAGAAAAGGTTTTTGTTGTGAGATTTTAATGAAGAAGGAGTGCTGAGTATTGAAAAATTTTTTAGAGAATTTAAATAATAGATGTTGCTAATTAATTGAAATGTTAGAAAATAACATAAGAAAGCATTTCATTGCTTTCATTAATCAGATTGTAGACCATTTATTTTCTTTCAGAAATTGAATTACAGCCTTTAAGTGAAAGGAAATCATTATAAGATAGTTCTACTGGTGATGTAAGTAAACTAATGCAAATCAGGAAATGTTACACACATGTGGGACTGGTTACATCCTTATTTTCAGAATGAAGCATAGCAGGGCATCGATTCACTAAGTAGATAAATTGAAAAGCCATTATATGAAAGTAATTCACATTGTGCAGTTGGCATATGTTTCCTTGTCTGAATACAGCAGAGAGACGGAGAAGGCTAGCAAGATGATCTCGATTAGACAAATCCACTTGCTCTTGTAGTAGCTGCAGCCTCCCAGGAGTGCAACAACATTTTTTCAAAGAACTGGGATGCAAACTTTTATCTACTACCTATGGATTGCAATCTATCACACTAAAAAACTATCACTTCAATTGTGAAAACTAAGTACTGCATATTCAGTGAAATATAGGTCTTAACGTTCTCTCACTTTACCTTACTACATTATTTACTTTGGATACAGGTTTTGAATCAGTATCCTGGTGATCAAATTTGAGCAACCAGTATTTAAAATACTTTGTTCACCTCATGGACGAAGTCCAATACACACAAGCCTTTTTGAGAACTAGGGTAATGTCTTCCTCATCTAACTGTGGTTTAAGTTTAAGCCATCCATATCCAGTACCCCCTTATTGTTATTATATGGTACTGTTTATCAAGATCCTCCCCCCCTCCCTCCCCTAAGGAGCATAGTCCACAGGTGAACAATAAGACCTGCCATTAACAAATGTTAGAAATAGGAGAGGCCACTATGTGGTTCATGCCATATTCTAACTTCTGTTCATATGACAATTATTCTTTGAGTGAATAAAGTCTGTTTTAAAAGTAGGACACCAAGGTTGTATGGCAACACCGGTTACACCAAAGAACTTGCTCAACAATTCCTTAAGTTATGTTCAGAAAAATGTTTTCTTAAGGTCACAAAGTGTTAATACAATCGATTTCTTCTCTTCACATATATAACTTGTCTTTCTTAGTAAATCAGACATTGCAGTAGTGTTCATGATCCTTTTTTAAAATCTGTGTTTGAATTATGAAATATGCTGTTATCTTCAAAGCAACTGAAAAGTCAATTTTTCCATATCAATCCATCAGTTATGTCAGTACAGGAATTACTGATAATAGTGTGAAACTTCCATTGGATCACCTTTTAAAATGTGTGGATAAAAATTCTAAGTGCAAGCCACTAAAATTCCTTTATTGATCAATAAAGGATTTTTATTCATACATTTTAACATAGCAGATCACCTGTCTTCTGATTTGACAATGTCAAATAACAATGGATTACCTTTTTCTGTAGACCAGTGCTGGTTGAGCTTGTTTCAAAAACTCTGGGAAAACACTAGAAAAAATTTTGTTTATTACTGTGGCTAGTGGTCTTGCAATTTTAAAAATAATTTTCTGTATGGCAACATACGAAATGTTGTTGCCACATGGCAAAGCTAAATGCTTCAAAACTTTCTTGTTGTTTATGATATCATTTGGATGCATTTCTTTCCATTCATTCATGGAATAACATTTGTTTCATACAATTTATGTGACAGTGGCTATAATAAAATCTGGAATCTAATTTACAATTTTTTCCTGCTATTCTCACAAAGCACCCTTTGGACTAAAAGAGAACTATAGTACCTGTGATCTAAAGAAGCTCTAGGTTCCATAATATTTTTCTTGACTAGGTACCAAACTGCCTTGCATGGAGTGTACTTTTTGTCTGTTTTGCTCATGGGACACCTCTTACATACAAATGGGAAAATGCCATAAAATTTATCTCTAAGGTCATTCATTTCAGTTTTTAATTTATCACTTTCCATTTTCCCATAAATTTCATGTTGTCAGTCAACCAGTGATAGTGCAATTTCCAGATGATTTAATTTCCTTTTTTAGTGTTTACCAACTGGTTTTGTGTCTCACTCCATAATAATGTTTGTGAGCACTAACTTGTGGAACTGTTAAGTTAATAATACAATCATATTGGGTTCCTAGAAACTACTAATAATTTACCAGAGTCAAAATGGGGTTATGAAACTCATTCATTCATTCTTGTTTATGCTCATTGCAGTTATCATACATTCCAGTTTGTGTTTCCATTCAAATAAGGTAACAGTATGGGATGAAGTTTATGATGTCATCATCAGTGGAATAGTAAAATGGAATGACAGTGCATCAAAACCTAGGAGCTACAAAGCAGTCATCTCTAAATTTAAGTCAGTGCTACATCTGTAAGTGAAGCTACTGTTGGCTTATACATCCACACCACCATGAAGAGCTGTTTTTTGGTATCATGTTCAGGTACTCACAGTGTTTAAAGTATTCATCTTATTGTTTTGCCAGCCAGTGTTCACAAGCTGGCTTCACTTCCTCAGCAAAAAATTACAACACATCAAGTGGGCTGTAACTGTAAATTCATTTAACTTAGTATTCTTTCCCACTCACACAGGATTCCATTGAATATGTCCTTTGGGAAGGCTGTATTATTTACGCACTGGTCAATTTCTGAAATAAAAAAATTCCAAACCACAAAATTTTTATTCCTAGTTTTTACTGATCATTATCTTGTCTTTTAGATCAAAGTTGACACTAATCTTAAAACTGTTTTTCACACATCTTGTTTCTAACTTCCTAATTACATAGTTTTTATATTGTTGTACTCTTCATCCTTGTGCCACAGTCTATACTCTTTAGGAGCTACAGAACTGAAATTTGACTGATCCTTTGTTTGCTTATCACCCACAAGAGAATTTTTAGCAAAATCAACATTTTTGTTTTTCCTGTTTAACGCTAGTTGCTGACTATTAAAAACAGAAAAAACAGTCAAAACTATTGGGATACTGGTTTTTCCCAGTCTGAATATGCATTCAGTATTGTGATGTGCTCTGGTCCAATGATATGTAAGGACATAAGTGAGACCAGTGCACCATTTTTAAATATATAAGTTAGCCCTATGTCAGAACACATCAGTATCAGTAATTTATTTGTCCAAGGATAATGTTACATTCTTGTAGGATCTGTCAGCTCAATACAAGGGCCATCCAGAAGGTAAGAAACATTTCACTCTACCAAGACATTCTCTAACGATAATATAAAAACTGAATGTACATGTTTTGACACATACTTCATCTATTTTTACATGAAATTGCCTTTGACTTCAAGGCATTTGTCATAGGTTGGCACCAATTTGTGTATACCCTCTCCATACCATGTTGCTGCCTGGCTATTCAACAACGTTACAACAGCATACCAGCATGCTTCAGGTCATCATCATTTGTGAAGCATTTACCAGCAAGGTGCTCCTTCAGTTTTGTAAACAGGAAGAAGTTGGACAGTGCCAGGTCTGGATTGTAGGCAGGATGGTCAAAGATGTCCCACCAGAATATCACATGCAACAAGACTTGTGACTGCCAGGCAGTATGTGGACATACATTGTCATGAAACAAAATAATGGGTAGCCAGATGAAGACATTCAAGGGCGGCACAGTATGCATCACCATTGATCATATGTAATTCAACATTTGGAGCAAATTGCAATAGCTAAAGGTTTTCTGTAAATGATGTCACACTCCCTTACAATAAGCAAAAGGAACATATAATAAACAGCAGACAGATGCACACTCATCTAAAAAAAGAGAACCAATAAAGAACAAATGACAGTCATTCCAATGAAATTTTCACAGCAAAATGTCTCAGCAAATAGAGAAATGTTTCTGAAAATCCAATGTTAGATACGGATTTCAAGTTAAAAACACCCTGAAATTACAATGAAACATAAGTTGAGAAGGACGTATGATAAATTTGATGGCTGTGGAGTATATAGGATTTATTATAATAACTGGAATAAATATTATATCAGCCAAACTGGTCACTCTTTTAAAGTAGGGTTTAATGAGGATTCACAACCATGTGATAAAACTGCTTTGGGATTGCATTTATCAGAAACTGGTCATTTCATATGGAGCATTGAGAATAATTTATATATTCTCCACAAGATGCAAAAAATTCATGCTCTCAACGTGTTAGAAGAGTTTGGAATTTATAAAGTGGAAAAAGCACTCAGAGGGCAGGGCAGTTTTGTACATAATGCCTAGTTTGCCTCATTTGACAAAGTATTGCTCATTTCATATTTTTTCCCTTTATTGTATTTCAAAGCATAGGCACTGTTCTTCAGCTAAAAGACATTAAGTATATGACAGAAGACATTTAAAACAACATATAGGAGAAGATATGGCAGAACATAGATATAAAAAGGGGTAAGTTTTTATTGATTTATTTATGTATTTCATGTTCCATAGATCCATATGGGAACATATCCCTGGATATAGAATGAGTCAAGGTTTTTTACAGATTATTGTTTTGTGCACAGATACATTGATCTTATCGTTAGATTAAAGAAACTGTGAAGTTTAGCATATACCCTTATGTATTAGTTAAGATACAGGACATCTGAAAGAATATACAGTCATACATAAATTTGGGTATTGTTCTTAAGTTATACAGGAGTCATATATAAATTTGGGATTGGATTGGATTGGTTAGGGGAAGAGACCAAACAGCGAGGTCATCGGTCTCATCGGATTAGGGAAGGAAGTCGGCCGTGCCCTTTCAAAAGAACCATCCCGGGATTTGCCTGGAGCGATTTAGGGAAATCACGGAAAACCTAAATCAGGATGGCCGGACGCAGGATTGAACTGTCTTCCTCCCGAATGCGAGTCCAGTGTGCTAACCACTGCACCACCTTGCTCGGTCATAAATTTGGGATTTGTATTAAGTTACACTGTACTTACAGAGTATGATTAATCAACTGTAGAGGTCACACAGTAAGGTTTAAGCACAAACAGGAGATTCTATGCATTTTTGCTAAGAAATTCATCAATACTGTAACAAGACTCATCTAAAAGGAACTGCTTCAGATTTTCTTTAAACTTTGGCATGTTTCCAACCAGTTCTTTAATGTGCAATTGGAAGGCATTAAAAATCTTGGTGCCACTGTATAAAACCCCCTTCTGGACCATGCTTTTCGTTTTTAGCTCATAATGGATATCCAGTTTCCTTCAGGTGTTACAACTATGGTATGAGCTATTGATTTTGAATAAGTTGCTATTTTTTGAAAGAAAGCAGATCAGGGAAAAATATATTGGGCAGGTGTTGTAAGCATTTGTAGAGCTCTAAACAGATCCCTGCACGAGTGCCTAGGATGTACTCCACACATAATTCTTATTGCTCACTTCTGTGCATGGAACACTTTTTTTGCTATTGGTTGATTTCCCCAAAATATTATACCATAGTCCATAAGTTGGTAAAAATAACCAAAATATGCAGTTTTTATTGTGCTCATTTCCCTAGTGTCTGAAATTATTCTTAAGGCAAACTTTGCTGAGCTTAGCCTTTTGCACAGATCTTGAATATGGTGGTGCCATTTCATTTTGCTATCTACATGCAGACCCAAGAATTTGGAGGACTCAACCTTCAAAATCTCATGCTCACCCATTTTTAGGTTCATTTCATTAGTAACATTTGTGTTAGCAGAGAAATGAATGTAATTTGTCTTTTTTAGGTTGGCTGTAAGGCCATTGGTTTCAAACCAGTTTGTCAAATCTGCAAAAGCTTTATTTGCAGCCTCATTTTACACATTTCCTGAGAGATTATTAACTGATCAAGTGGTGTCATCAGCAAACATGAGTATTTTCCCATATTCTGTACATAGTGCTAAGTCATTTATAAATATTAGAAAGAGCAGTGGGCCCAATACTGAGCCTTGAGGTACTCCTGCAGTAATGGAGCCCCATTCTGAAGATAACTGGCCACCATGCAGTGCTTCCATGACTACTTTCTGCTTTCTACCACACAGATAGGATTCAAGCCACGTGCCGACGGTTCCACCCATTCCTAGGGTCTTGGCTTTACTCAAGAGAATATGGTGACTTACACTGTCAAAAGCTTTTGACAGGTCACAAAATATTCCAACCATCATCATATTATTTTTTATGGCTTCCATAACATTGTCAACAAAGGCACGTATTGCATCCCTGGTTGATACCCCTTTCTGAAAGCCAAACTGGCTACTGCTGAGGATGTTATATTTACTAAGATGCTCAACCATTCTGCTATACATAAATTTCTCTTGTACCTTGGAGAAAACTGAGAGTAATGAAATTGGTCGATAGTTTGTAGCCCCAGTCTTTTCTCCCTTTTTATAAATTGGTCGTATAAGCCCATATTTTAGCCTGTCGGTAAAATCACCTTCTTCCAATGACGTATTACTAATATGGCAGAGGTCTGTACTTATTTCTTTACAACAGTTTTTCAGTAACTTGCTGGAAATGTTGTCAACTCCAGCAGAATTTTTACATTTTAAAGACACAATTATTTTTTCTAATTCTATCACTGTAGTTTTTCGAAGATGCATCTCATCTATTTTGTTAGTTAAGGTGTTATGCAAGTATTCTGTAGCTTTCGTTACAGAACCCTGGCATCCCATGGAAGAGAGCATACAACAGGGGTGACTGTAAAAATGGAGATAAAAATCTAAAAAGGTATTCTACACAAAAAAAAACACACACTGTAAGGATTAAAAGAGGATTAAAAGAACACAAGGTGAAGTACGACTGGAGCATAAAAGTTGTGATTACATAGCACACTAATGGCGAAGAACAGACTGGGAGGATCTACCAGGGGTAGGGATATGAGGGAGAAGGGAAGAAAGGAGGGAAGGGATGGTGCTAGAGGGAGGGGGAGAGAAGGGGCGATGGGGTGGGCCTAAATGGGTTGGGGAGGAAAGAACGTGAGAGGAAAACAGCCAAGGAGGGTGGGCAGAGAATTGAGGGGGGGGGGGGGGGAGGAGAAAAACTGCTCTTGGGGAAGGAGGGGAAGGGAAAAGGGGGGGCCCTTGGGAGGGCGGGGGAATAAGGCCAGGCTACAGGTGGTAGGCAGGGTAGACGTCACAGTGAAGTTCATCATTTGGGAGGGGGAGGTGCTGGAAATTGCCCTGATGAAGGATATGGAGGATGTGGAGGATGTGGAGGAGGAGAGAGGGAGGGATGTAGCAATAGAGGTGCAGCAATGGGCAGGGGGTGGAGAGGAAGAAGGACACCAGGGGGTGGGGGAGATTAAGCCTGCAGACAGTGTAAAGAATGAGAATATGTTGGAGGAAAAGGAGGAAGTGGGGGAAGGGGATGAGGTCATACTGGAGCCATGTGGGGCAGAAGGCGGATACGGAAGGCAAGGCGGAGAGCGGAGGGTGTGGTGTTCCAGAATTTGGATGGCCTAGTAAAAGCGGGGGGGGGGGGGGGGGGGACATTTGTAGGTGTCAAGGATGGTGATGAGAGGATGCAATCCCCATGTCCGGACAGGACAGGAGTTTCAGGAGGTAGAGGTGAATGTGTGCTTTCTACTGGATTGTCAGGAGATGAGGGCTCCAGGTGAGGTGACGGTCAAGGGTGAGGCCAAGATATCTCAGTGTGGGGGTGAGCTAGATGCAATGACCATAAATGGTTAGGTAGAAATCAGAGAGACGGAAGGAGCGGGTGGTGCAGCCTATGATGATTGCCTGGATCTTGGAGGGGTTGATACGAAGGAACCACTGGTTGTACCAAGTGGTGAACTGGTCGAAGTGGGTTTGGAGGTTGAAATGGGGCCTTTGAAGGATAGGATAGAGTGCCAGGAAGGTGGTGTTATCAGCATATTGGAGGAGGTGTATGGGTGGGCATGACTTGGGCATATCAGAGGTGTACAGGAGATAGAGGGGAGAGGACGGAGCCTTGTGGGACACCAGCAGTTGGATAAAAGATACGGGAGTTAGTATTGTGGAGGGTGACATAGGAAGGACAGTGTGAGAGGAAGTAAGTGACCAGACAGACAAAAATTATAGGCAGGGCATAGGTTTGGAGTTTAAGAGGAGACTGGGATGCCATACAAGGTCATAAGCATTTTGGAGGTCGAGGGAAACAAATATGGCAGAGCGATGGGAGTTAAATTGGAGGGAGGGAACGTGGATGAGGTTAAGAAGTTGGTCTTCAGTGGAGAAGGAGGGTCGGAAGCCACACTGGGTAAGGGGGAGGAGGTGGTGTTGATTAAGATTGTGATGGATATGACACGAGAGGATGGATTCGAAGAACTTACTGAAGATGGAGGTGAGGCAGATGAGATGATAGGAAGAAGTGGCAGAAGGGGATTTGATGGGTTTGAGGAACAAGAGGATGCAGGAAGTCTTCCACAGGTCAAGGTAGAAGCCGGTGGAGAGGATGACGTATAAATCGGTAAGGACAGTCAGGAAGGAGAAGTGGCATTCTTTGGGGTGGTGGTAGTTGACACAGTTGTGACCAGGAGCCATGTTGCATTTTGATTGGAGGATAAGTTTAATGTTTTGTGCTGTGATTGGAGTGTAAATGTGGGAGGGCGTAACTGCCCTAAGTACTGGAGATTGGGAGCGAGTGGAGAGACTGAGGTATCGGTGCGTTCCATGACAGTGGAGAAAAGGGAATAATCAAAGTGGGGATCATAAGGGACCAAGAAGACATCAGAAAGGTGGGAAGTGAGGTGGTTTGCCTTACTGAGGTTGTCGGGAAGAGGGTGGCTGTTATGGAGAAGGGGATAATGGGATGTGGAATGGGAACCAGTAAGGCAGTCGAAGGCTGACTAGTACTTGGAGGAGTTTATAGGGAGGGTGGCATTGAGTCACATACAGGTCTGGTGCTAATCCTGGCGTTTCTTTGCTGTCATTAGGTTCAGAACGTGTTGCTGGAGTTGCCTGTGGTGGTGGAGTGTATTCCTGTCACTAGTGTGCAGGAGGGAGCGAAAGAGGCTGTGGGATTCATGGAGAAGGAGGACATTCTGTGGAGGGAGAGTGAGAAAGTGGGAGTGGATGGTTTTAGTAGGAACTTGGGCCTCCATGGCGTCAGTAACGGCCTTCTAAAGGAAGGATGAGGCATGGGTGATGTTGGGATGGTGATAAGTAGGAGGGTGGCTTTTGACCTGGGTGGCAATGGATTCCCAGTGGGCATCCCAGTTAGTGCGACAGTAGTCGTGGACTACCTTGGGAGGGGGTGCAGGGCGAGGAGCTAAAGGTGGGTGGTGATCAAACATTATGGTAAGAAGGACAGGGAGATAGTCACTACCTGTGGGATCAAGGATGTCTAGGGCAATATGCCCAAGGAGGTTGGCAGAGGCAACAACAACATCAGAGCTGGTGTTGCTTTCATGGCAGGTGTGCTGAAGAAGAGGAACAAGGTGACCTTGGCTCGTGGGGAGGAACTGATGCCACCACCGAAGGGTGGCAGGGGAGCGGCTGGGGATGTTGATGTCGGTAGCAATGACATAGGTGGAGAAGGTGCAGTCAGTGTGGAAGATGAAGTCATAGGGAATAAGACCAGTGGAGTGGACATAGATGGTGGTGCAGGTGATGGTGAGGGAAGGGAAAAAGACGCTAAGGATGAGGTGTTCAGTGGGGTCATTGAGGAGGGGTTGTGGCTGGATGGGGATGTGAGCTCCCTGCTGCTGCTGGATAAGCAGCAGCCAGCAGCAAGTCATACTCTTAGCTCACTTATATGTTTCATAGTTTAATTCTTAATTTATTTGCGTGTTTTTGGATACTTGCATAGTTTAATTCACAAATTTCTGGCATATTATAGTAAGTGAGAGTTGTAGCATGGCGTTTTAGTACTCGTATAGCGTAAATTTGCGTCAGTCATCAGTCATCTGTTTGTTTTGAATGGCTTATGAGATAAAAGAGAGGGAAAAAAAAACATTGTTAGGGATGGATAGGGACTGCGACTTGTGTTTGGATTCAGGGGGAATTGGCCACTGTCTGTAAACAACTGGAAGCTGTGTTGGCTGTGGTCGACAGGCTCCAGGCTGTAGCCCTGAGCTGCGGTGACATCGGGACACCCAAGGTGAGCACTTTGGCAGCTCTGGAACCTGTAGCATCGCCTGGGATCTCTGATGCCACTGTGCCCTTGGATTCTGACATCCCTGTTGATCGCACTTGCCCGACGGTGATTGGCGAACCGTGGTGGGGTCGTGAATCCCTGGACGGAAGGCAAAAGTTGGTGCTGGCCTCAAGGCTGTACCCTTATGCCACTGTAACAGGTTTGAGGTGCTGCTCACTGCTGAAAGTACTTCTGAGCCAGCAAGGGCGGCCTCGCATGTTGCGGCAGAGGCTGGTCTTCCCGAGAGGTTCGGACAAGTGCAGAGGGTGGGATTGCTTGTCCCTGGGAGCTCCAATGTTAGACGTGTGATGGAGCCTCTTAGGGATATGGCAGCTAAGGACGGGAAGAAAGCCAACGTGCTCTCTGTGTGCATACTGGAGGGGAGTCATCCAAGATGTGGAAAGGGTCCATCTGGATGCCATGAAGGGTACAATGTGCACCCAACTGCAGGTGATGGCTCATGTCGGCACTAATGATGTGTGTCGCTATGGATAGGAAGAGATTCTCTCTGGTTTCCAGCGGATATCTAAGTTGGTAAAGACTGCCAGTCTTGCTAGCGAGATGAAGGCAGAGCTCACCATTTGTGGCATTGTCGACAGGACTGATTGTGGACCTTTGGTACAGAGCCGAGTCGAGGGTCTGAATTGGAGGCTCAGATGGTTCTGCGACTGTGTAGGCTGCAGATTCCTCGAGTTACAACATAGGATGGTGTGGTTTTCGGTTCTGCTAAATAGGTCAGGAGTCCACTAGACACAGGAGGCGGCTACATGGGTAGCAGGGGCTGTGTGCCGTGGACTGGGCGGTTTTTTAGGTTAGTCAGTCTTGGGAAAGATCAAAAAGGGCTCCAGTCTCAAAGGGTGTGGCAAAGAAACGACTAGAATTGACCAAGCAACAATTGGTATTGTAGTTGTAAATTGTCATAAGTGTGTTGGGAAAGTACCAGAGCTTCAAGCGGTGATAGAAAGCACTGAAGCTGATATCATTATAGGAACAGAAAGCTGGCTAAAGCCGGAGATAAACTCTGCCGAAATTTTTACAGAGGTGCAAAGGATAGATTAAATAAAGTAGGTGGTGGTGTGTTTGTGTCTGTTGGTAGTAGTTTATCTTGTAGTGAAGTTGAAATAGATAGTTCCTGTGAATTACAATGGGTAGAGATTATACTCAACAGCCGCACCAAAATAATAATTGGCTCCTTCTACCGACCACCCGATTCAGATGATATAATAGCTAAACGCTTCAAAGAAAACTTGAATCTCATTACAAATAAGTACCCCACTGATACACTTATAATTGGTGGAGACTCCAATCTACCCTCGACTTTTTGGTGAAAATACATGCTCAAAGCCAGTGGTGGACAAAAAACATCTTCCGAAATTGCACTAAATGCTTTCTCTGAGAATTACTTTGAATGATTAGTTCATGAGCCCACACAAATTGTAAATGGTTGCGAAAACACACTTGACCTCTTAGCCACAAATAATCCTGATCTAATAGAGAGTGTGTGATGGATACAGGGATTACTGAACACAAGGTACTTCTAGCGAGGCTCAAAACCATATCAACCAAAACCACTAAAAAAACAGCAAAATATATCTACTTAAAACAGCAGATAAAAATTTGCTTGATGCTTTCCTAAGAGAGAGCCTCCATTCCTTCCAAGCTAATTATCTAAGTATAGACCAGATATGGCTCAAATTCAAAGATACAGTATCGGCAGCAATAGATAGATTCATACCATATAAGTTAATAAGAGACGGGACTGATCCACCATGGTACGCAAAACATGCCAGAACACTGTTGCAGAAGCATGCCAAAATTCAGAAGAACGCAAAATCCCTAAGACTGGCAAAGTTTCACAGAAGCTCAAAATTTAATGCAGACATCAATGCGAGATGTTTTTAATAGTTTCCACAATAAAATATTGTCTCAAAATATGGTAGAAAACCTGAAGAGATTCTGGTCATATGTAAATTACACCAGTGGTGAAAATCAGTCCATATCGTCACTGCACGATAGTGATGGAAATGTTACCGATGAAGGTGCCACTAAAGCGGAGTTACTAAATACAGTTTTCTGTGATTCATTCACGAAAGAAGACTAAGTAAATATTCCAGAATTCAAAACCAGACCAGCTGTTAGCATGAGTGACTTAAAAGTAGATATCTTAGGTGTTGCGAAACAACTCAAATCACTTAAGAAAGGGATGTATTCTGGTCCAGATGGTATACCAATCAGGTTCCTTTCAGAGTATGCAGACACAATAGCCCCTTTCTTAGCATTCATATACAACCTCTCACTTGACGAACGGTCTGTTCCTAAAGACTGGAAAGTAGTACAGGTCACACCAATATTCAAGGAAGAAAATAGGAGTAACCCATTGAATTACAGACCCATATCACTGACCACAGTTTGCAGTAGGATTTTGGAGCATATACTGTACTCAAATATTATGAATCACCTTGAAGAAAATGACTTATTGATACATAACCAACACATATTCAGAAAATATCGTTCTTGTGCAACACAGCTAGCTCTTTATTCCCATGAAGTAATGAGTGCTGTTGACAAGGAATCTCAGATCGATTCCATATTCCTAGATTTCCAGAAGGCTTTTGACACCATTCCTCACAAGTGACTACTAATCAAATTGCATGCATATGGAGTATCGTCTCAGTTGTGTGACTGGATTCGTGATTTCTTCTCAGAGAGGTCACAGTTTGTAGTGACAGACGGTAAATCATCGAGTAGCACAGAAACAATATCTGGCGTTCCGCAAGGTAGTGTCGTAGGCCCTCTACTGTTCCTGATTTAAATAAATGATCTAGGTGATAATCTGAGCAGCCCCCTTAGACTGTTTGCAGATGATGCTGTAATTTACCGTCTAGTAAAATCATCAGATAAGATAAGATAATTTTACTGTCGTTAGGCATTTACAGCAATAGCCAAATTTTTGCACAATGGACAAATTTTTGTACAGCACAATCATTACATTAATAAACAGAATAATAAAGCATTATTGACTTACCATTAAATGTCCCAGTCAAAGAATTCTTTTAATTCATAAAAGGTGTTGGCAACAAGCCACTTATTTAGTCTTTTCCTAAATTCAAACTCTAGAAGATCTTGTACTGTCTGTGGAAGCTTATTAAATAGTTTATGGCCCACTAGCTCATAGCTATTGACTGTCTTTGCTAGTCTACAGTATGATGCATATTGTTGTTGTTGTGGTCTTCAGTCCTGAGACTGGTTTGATGCAGCTCTCCATGCTACTCTATCCTGTGCAAGCTTCTTCATCTCCCAGTACCTACTGCAGCCTACATCCTTCTGAATCTGCTTAGTGTATTCATCTCTTGGTCTCCCTCTACGATTTTTACCCTCCACGCTGCCCTCCAATACTAAATTGGTGATCCCTTGATGTCTAAGAACATGTCCTACCAAACGATCCCTTCTTCTAGTCAAGTTGTGCCACAAGCTCCTCTTCTCCCCAATTCTATTCAATACCTCCTCATTAGTTATGTGATCTACCCATCTAATCTTCAGCATTCTTCTGTAGCACCACATTTCGAAAGCTTCTATTCTCTTCTTGTCTAAAGTATTTATCGTCCACGTTTCACTTCCATACATGGCTACACTCCATACAAATACTTTCAGAAATGACTTCCTGACATTTAAATCTATACACGATGTTAACAAATTTCTCTTCTTCAGAAACGCTTTCCTTCCCATTGCCAGTCTACATTTAATATACTCTTTACTTCGACCATCATCAGTTATTTTGTTCTCCAAATAGCAAAACTCCTTTACTACTTTAAGTGTCTCATTTCCTAATCTAATTCCCTCAGCATCACTCGACTTAATTCGACAACATTCCATTATCCTCGTTTTGCTTTTGTTGATGTTCATCTTATACTCTCCTTTCAAGACACTGTCCATGCTGTTCAGCTGCTCTTCCAAGTCCTTTGCTGTCTCTGACAGAATTACAATGTCATCGGCGAACCTCAAAGTTTTTATTTCTTCTCCATGGATTTTAATACCTACTCCGAACTTTTCTTTTGTTTACTTTATTGCTTGCTCAATATATAGATTGAATAACATTGGGGATAGGCTACAACCCTGTCTCACTCCCTTCCCAACCACTGCTTCCCTTTCATGCCCCTCAACTCTTACAACTGCCATTTGGTTTCTATACAAATTGTAAATAGTCTTTCGCTCCCTGTATTTTACCCCTGCCACCTTCAGAATTTGAAAGAGAGTATTCCAGTCAACATTGTCAAAAGGTTTCTCTAAGTCTACAAATGCTAGAAACGTAGGCTTGCCTTTCCTTAATCTATCTTCTAAGATAAGTCGTAGGGTCAGTATTGCCTCATGTGTTCCAACATTTCTACGGAATCCAAACTGATCTTCCCCGAGGTCGGCTTCTACCAGTTTTTCCATTCATCTGTAAAGAATTCGCGTTAGTATTTTGCAGCTGTGACTTATTAAACTGATAGTTCGGTAATTTTCACATCTGTCAACACCTGCTTTCTTTGGGATTGGAATTATTATATTCTTCTTGAAGTCTGAGGGTATTTCGCCTGTCTCATACATCTTGCTCACCAGATGATAGAGTTTTGTCAGGACTGGCTCTCCCAAGGCTGTCGGTAGTTCTAATGGAATGTTGTCTGCTCCAGGGGCCTTGTTTCGACTCAGGTCTTTCAGTGCTCTGTCAAACTCTTTACGCAGTATCATATCTCCCATGTATGTATGATGTATATATGGACTTGTTTTTCCTTGTGTTGTGATATGGATATTATTTCTACATTTTACTTCATGTAGGTTATTTTTTGTATAGATTAACACTTGGTATATGTACAGATTTATAACAGTCATTATTTTGAGTTCAGCGAACATGTCCTTACAATGTGCTTTATGCTGGGAACATGTAATGACTCTGATTGCTTTCTTCTGCAGAAGTAATATATTTTGATTATGGCTTGAGTTCCCCCAGAGAATAAGTCCATATGACACAATAATTTGGAAGAATGCAAAATACGAAGTCTTAACATAGGCTGCTGGTACATATTTTATAAGACACCTTAATACACTCCTGGAAATTGAAATAAGAACACCGTGAATTCATTGTCCCAGGAAGGGGAAACTTTATTGACACATTCCTGGGGTCAGATACATCACATGATCACACTGACAGAACCACAGGCACATAGACACAGGCAACAGAGCATGCACAATGTCGGCACTAGTACAGTGTATACCCACCTTTCGCAGCAATGCAGGCTGCTATTCTCCCATGGAGACGATCGTAGAGATGCTGGTTGTAGTCCTGTGGAACGGCTTGCCATGCCATTTCCACCTGGCGCCTCAGTTGGACCAGCGTTCGTGCTGGACGTGCAGACCGCGTGAGACGACGCTTCATCCAGTCCCAAACATGCTCAATGGGGGACAGATCCGGAGATCTTGCTGGCCAGGGTAGTTGACTCACACCTTCTAGAGCACGTTGGGTGGCACGGGATACATGCGGACGTGCATTGTCCTGTTGGAACAGCAAGTTCCCTTGCCGGTCTAGGAATGGTAGAACGATGGGTTCGATGACGGTTTGGATGTACCGTGCACTATTCAGTGTCCCCTCGACGATCACCAGTGGTGTACGGCCAGTGTAGGAGATCGCTCCCCACACCATGATGCCGGGTGTTGGCCCTGTGTGCCTCGGTCGTATGCAGTCCTGATTGTGGCGCTCACCTGCACGGCGCCAAACACGCATACGACCATCATTGGCGCCAAGGCAGAAGCGACTCTCATCGCTGAAGACGACAAGTCTCCATTCGTCCCTCCATTCACGCCTGTCGCGACACCACTGGAGGCGGGCTGCACGATGTTGGGGCGTGAGCGGAAGACGGCCTAACGGCGTGCGGGACCGTAGCCCAGCTTCATGGAGACGGTTGCGAATGGTCCTCGCCGATACCCCAGGAGCAACAGTGTCCCTAATTTGCTGGGAAGTGGCGGTGCGGTCCCCTACGGCACTGCGTAGGATCCTACGGTCTTGGCGTGCATCCGTGCGTCGCTGCGGTCCGGTCCCAGGTCGACGGGCACGTGCACCTTCCGCCGACCACTGGCGACAACATCGATGTACTGTGGAGACCTCACGCCCCACGTGTTGAGCAATTCGGCGGTACGTCCACCCGGCCTCCCGCATGCCCACTATACGCCCTCGCTCAAAGTCCGTCAACTGCACATACGGTTCACGTCCACGCTGTCGCGGCATGCTACCAGTGTTAAAGACTGCGATGGAGCTCCGTATGCCACGGCAAACTGGCTGACACTGACGGCGGCGGTGCACAAATGCTGCGCAGCTAGCGCCATTCGACGGCCAACACAGCGGTTCCTGGTGTGTCCGCTGTGCCATGCGTGTGATCATTGCTTGTACAGCCCTCTCGCAGTGTCCGGAGCAAGTATGGTGGGTCTGACACACCGGTGTCAATGTGTTCTTTTTTCCATTTCCAGGAGTGTACATAAATTACTATAGACAGTTTGATACTAATATATTTTATGTGTTGTTCCCTGGACAATTTATTGTCTAAGTATATCCCAAAGAACTTTACATAGCTGGGATCATTAAAATGGCTTTTGTCCCTTAGGCTAAATAACATTTTTTCTGTCTTGTTCTTATTCAGGAGAAAACCATGTGACTTAAACCAATATTTTGCTTGGATAAGTGTATTGTCCACAGACTCTTTTAGCTTATTCAGGTCATAATTGTAGTTTAGGAAGGTTGTGTCATCTGCAAATAGGACCGTACTGGAATTTACAAAGGATCAGTTCCAATTACAAAATGATCTAGAGAGAATTTCTGAATAGTGCAAAAAGTGTGAGGTTATCCACAAGGGTACTAAAAGAAATCCGATAAATTTTGGGTATATGATAAATCGCCCAAATCTAACAGCTATCAGTTTGACTAAATACCTAGGAATTACAATTACGAACAACTTAAATTGAAAAGACCACATAGATAATATTGTGGGGAATGCGAAAAAACCTAAACACCTAAACCATGGTAGAACACTTAGAAGATGCGACAAACCCACTAAAGAGACAGCTTACATTACAATTGTCCATCCTCTGCTGGAATATTGCTGCATGGTATGGGATCCTTACCAGGTAGGATTCCCGGAGGACATGTAAAAAGTACAAAGGAGGGCAGCTCATTTCATGATATCGCGCAATAGGGGCAAGAGTGTCACTGATATGATATGCGAGTTGGGTGGCAGTCACTGAAACAAAGGCAGTTTTCTTTGCGGCAAGATCTATTTACGAAATTTCAATCACCAACTTTCTATTCTGAATGCTAAAATATTTTGTTGACACATACCTACATAGGGAGAAATAATCATCATAATAAAATAAGAGAAATCAGTGCTCGAACGGAAAGATTTAGGCGTTCCTTTTTCCCACGAGCCATTTGAGAGTGGAATGGTAGAGAAGTAGTTTGAAAATGGTTTGATGAACCCTTTGCCAGGCACTTAAGTGTGAATTGCAGAGTAACCATGTACATGTAGATGTAGATGTGCATAAGGTGCCTGATCATGACTCTACCCTGTGCTCGAGGACCAGGAGCATAAGTTTGGTGGAGGATACAGGGAGAGGTGCAGACAGTATGGTGGGTCTGGAGAAAGGTTTCATTCAGGAGGAAGGTGTCGACCCGGTGTTGGGAGAGGGTGTTCATGAGGGGGTATTTGTTGGTGTGGAAGGAGCAGATGTTCTGGAAGAGGTAGTGATAGGATTGGGGAGGGGATTGGGAGGATTCAACTGGGTGGAGGAGGTGAAAAATCAGGTCACTGTGAGTGAGGAGGTGGTTGATGGAAGGGGCGGACTCCAAAAAGACCCTGATGAGGTAAGTGGGACCAAAGGCATTGTGGATACAATGGGCAGGGCAGATTTCAAGGTTAAGGTGAGAGTTTAGTTCAGCCAGCACCTTATCCTCCATGATCATTGGGTTGAGCTTGGTGATCGTGGTGGTGTAGGCTGTGGGGCGACAGGGAGAATGGGGCTGACAAGGAGAGGAAGAGGAGAGGAAGGATGTCAGGGATGTGTGGAGGCCAAACAAGATGCATGGGAGTTTACAGAGGATGTTTGTGTGAAAGGAGGGGGAGGGGGACTTGATGAGGACAGAATCCCTGTGGGGAATCAGTTGGGAGATGGGAGCACCTGGGAGATACTTTCGTATTTCCCTAGTTAGGGTACGGGCATTGAGGAACTTGGGGTCTGGGGTTGACAGGACAAAGGTATGGAGGGTGGAGGCCATGGTATGCGTGACAGAAGGAGGGGTGGTATCCATAGAGAGGATGGCAGGAGGGGGAGGGTGCTGTGATTTATTGTTGGAAGGGGCGGCAGCAAAGTTGGCATTGACGTGCTTCTGGGTTTTTTTGGTGAGGGTAGCCTGGGAGGAGGGGAGAGAGATGGGAAGGAGAGGTAGGTGGTGGGCGGCAGATCCTGTAGGTATGGTGGAGGTGCTGGGAGGTGCCATTGGTTCAGTGGTGGCAATTGTGGCCCAGTGTGGCATAATTCAGGTGGGGAAGGCAGACAATGAAGTGATGGGGAGGGTGAAAGAGGGGAAGCTGACCACATGAGGGGTTGCAGCAGAGGTGACAGCTGAGCCATGTGTGAGGGCGGGGGCCAGAGTGGGAGCTGTTGCAGGTGTAGAGGTTGGAGGAAGAGAGTAAAGATGGGGATAGACAGCAGGGGAGGAGATGGGGAAATGGGTGAGTGGGGGAAGGGGAGGCGAGGTGTAAAGGGGAAGGCCAGGGGCGGCACTCCGGAAAGTGATAGTGGAAGTGGGTGTAGATGACAGTGGACGTGGGAGGGCTCATGGCGAAGGTAGTGACAGATGGACAGCTACGGACATGACAGAAGGACAGTGATGGATGGTGATGGATGGACGGACAGATAGCGATGACCACTGGGCAGCAATGGCAGCGGCAATGAGCACCAATGGTGGCAGCAGCAGCAGTGGCGAGCACCAGCAGTGGTGAATGGCAGACGGATGGATGGACGGATGGATGGCGGCTGGCAGACAGACGAATGGACTGACGGCATCAGTAGACGGCAGTGGTAGACAACCGGGAGGGGGGGGGGGGGGGGGCTCTTCCATAAACGTCGATTGCACCCTGAGAGTAGCCCAGGCTGGGAAATATTCTGATTTGGAAGTGAGAGGATCTAACCCTTGAGATGTGCTCATTTCACTTGGCATGCCTCTTTTGTACATCTTGTCTTTGCCTAGTATAGAGAGCTTTACACCTTTACTTCATTCTCTCATGTTGAGCATTTCGTTATCACCTTTTCTTCTCCTTTCTCTGAGTATACAATAAGCTTCTTAAACTAGATAATGTTGTTAATTGAGTGGTATGGCGTTTTATCATTCTTTTCTAGGAACAGTATGTTGCAGAGTGCAAGGGGCACTCTGACGGTTAAGTTACCCTGATCACTTATCGCCTATGCGGCATTCTGGCGCTCATTCCAATAGAGAGCCTGATAGCTTACTATGGTCTGTTTTCATTCATTTGGCTTCTTTCAGTATTTGTTTTGTCATTTGTGTATTATTCTTTGAACTCTGTAACCTTTTGCTTGTGTATGTCATCATGTTTGTACTAAAATTAGCCACAAGAGTGTATGAGAATAAGTGTTGCTTAACTATTTCCTTTTTAACAGTCTAACTTTGGTCATGTTTTATGTATTGCAGTTTATTACTGTAATGTCTTACATAACTTGTAAGCCTACTGTACACTTTACCAATTGTATTCTTCTTTTTGTTCCATATCACTCAAGTATATAATTACAGAATATTTGTATACCTACAGCTAGTGACATCTGGCAAACTTGCAACACAAACATTTTGTGGCTACTGTACGTCAGTTTGTCTTGAACAGTAGTGCTGTTAACGAAGTGACTCTTAGTGTATAGGATATTTCATTTATGTCTGATGATGCTGAGCTGATTTTGTGTTTATCTTTTGATGATGCCACTATGGCTCCATTATATTATGACTTGTTTTTGAAACAGGTATGTTTCGTCATAGTTAAAGCACATAACTTTCACATGTATGTCAGTAATACTTTTCATTACAGTCTATTTTGTTCTTTTAAGCCACAGACAATCTGCTAGTTGTATTTGTGTTTTTTGTATTCTATTGATTGCTGCCTTGTGGGGAATAATATCGATGAGTGGGACCACTTCACTGTACCAGGGTACTGAAGCTAGTTTTCGAGTTGATGCAGTTAGTTTCAACTTGCGTGGATTTGTGGCAACTGCGGATGATGTCGTTCTGTAGACTGTCATTTCATTGTTGGGGTGTTACGAGAAACCTATGTTTCATCTCCTGTAACAAGCTGGTCTACATCTACATGTACATGACTACTCTGCAATTCACATTTAAGTGCTTGGCAGAGGGTTCTTCGAACCACAATCATACTATCTCTCTACCATTCCACTCCCGAACAGCGCGCGGGAAAAACGAACACCTAAACCTTTCTGTTCGAGCTCTGATTTCTCTTATTTTATTTTGATGATCATTCCTACCTATGTAGGTTGGGGTCAACAAAATATTTTCGCATTCAGAAGAAAAAGTTGTTGACTGAAATTTCGTAAATAGATCTCGCCGCGACAAAAAACGTCTTTGCTTTAATGACTTTCATCCCAACTCACGTATCATATCTGCCACACTCTCTCCCGTATTACGTGATAATACAAAACGAGCTGCCCTTTTTTGCACCCTTTCGATGTCCTCCGTCAGTCCCACCTGATAAGGATCCCACACCGCGCAGCAATATTCTGACAGTGGATGAACGAGTGTAGTGTAAGCTGTCTCTTTAGTGGACTTGTTGCATCTTCTAAGTGTCCTGCCAATGAAACGCAACCTTTGGCTCGCCTTCCCCACAATATTATCTATGTGGTCTTTCCAACTGAAGTTGTTCGTGATTTTAACACCCAGGTACTTAGTTGAATTGACAGCCTTGAGAATTGTACCATTTATCGAGTAATCGAATTCTGATGGATTCCTTTTGGAACTCATGTGGATCATCTCACACTTTTCGTTATTTAGCGTCAACTGTCACCTACCACACCATACAGCAATCTTTTCTAAATCGCTTTGCAACTGATACTGGTCTTCGGATGACCTTACTAGACGGTAAATTACAGCATCATCTGCAAACAACCTAAGAGAGCTGCTCAGATTGTCACCCAGGTCATTTATATAGATCAGGAACAGCAGAGGTCCCAGGACGCGTCCCTGGGGAACACCTGATATCACCCAGTTTTACTCGATGATTTGCCGTCTATTACTACAAACCGCGACCTTCCTGACAAGAAATCATGAATCCAGTCACACAACTGAGATGATACCCCATAGGCCCGCAGCTTGATTAGAAGTCGCTTGTGAGAACGGTGTCAAAAGCTTTCCGGAAATCTAGAAATACGGAATCAACTTGAGATCCCCTGTTGATAGCGCCCATTACTTTGTGCGAATAAAGAGCTAGCTGCGTTACACAAGAACGATGTTTTCTGCAACCATGCTGATTACGTATCAATAGATCGTTCCCTTCGAGGTGATTCATAATGTTTGAATACAGTATATGCTCCAAAACCCTACTGCAAACCGACATCAATGATATAGGTCTGTAGTTTGATGGATTACTCCTAGTATCTTTCTTAAACACTGGTGCGACCTGCACAATTTTCCAATCTGTAGGTACAGATCTATCGGTGAGCGAGCGGTTGTATATGATTGCTAAGTAGGGAGCTATTGTATCAGCGTAATCTGAAAGTAACCTAATCGGTATACAATCTGGACCTGAAGACCTGCCCGTATCAAGCGATTTGAGTTGTTTCGCAACCCCTAAGGTATCTACTTCTAAGAAACTCATGCTACAACTGTTCATGTTTCAAATTCTCGAATATTCCATTCGTCTTCCCTGGTGAAGGAATTTCGGAAAACTGCGTTCAATAACTCCGCTTTAGTGGCACAGTCGTCGGTAACAGTACCATTGGCACTGCACAGCGAAGGTATTGACTGCGTCTTGCCGCTTGTGTACTTTACATACGACCAGAATTTCTTCGGATTTTCTACCAAATTTCGAGACAATGTTTCGTTGTGGAACCTATTAAAGGCATCTCGCATTGAAGTCCGTGCCAAATTTCGCGCGTCTGTAAATTTTAGCCAATCTTCGGGATTTCGTGTTCTTCTGAACTTCGCATGCTTTTTCCGTTGCCTCTACAACAGCGTTCGGATCTGTTTTGTGTACCATGGGGGATCAGTTCCATCTCTTACCAGTTTATGAGGTATGAATCTCCCAATTGCTGTTGCTACTATATCTTTTAATTTGAGCCACATCTCATCTACATTCGCATAGTCAGATCGCAAGGAATGGAGATTGTCTCTTAGGAAGGCTTCTAGTGACACTTTATCGCTTTTTTAAATAAAATTATTTTGCCTTTGTTTCTGGTGGATTTGGAAGAAACGGTATTGAGCCTAGCTACAACGACCTTGTGATCACTAATCCCTGTACCAGTCATGATGCTCTCTATCAGCTCTGGATTGTTTGTGGCTAAGAGGTCAAGTGAGTTTTCGCAACCGTTTACAATTCGCGTGGGTTCGTGGACTAACTGCTCGAAATAATTTTCGGAGAAAGCATTTAGGACAATCTCGGAAGATGTTTTCTGTCTACCACCGGTTTTGAACAAGTATTTTTGCCAACATATCGAGGGGAAGGTTGAAGTCCCCACCAACTATAACCGTATGAGTGGGGTATTTATTTGTTATGAGACTCAGATTTTCTCTGAACTGTTCAGCAACTATATCATCGGAGTCTGGGGGTCGGTAGAAGGAGCAAATTATTAACTTAGTTCGGCTGTTAAGTATATCCTCCACCCATACCAATTCGCACGGAGTATCTACTTCGACTTCACTACAAGATAAACCACTACTGACAGACACAAACTCTCCACCACCAATTCTGCCTAATCTATCTTTCCTGAACACCGTCTGAGACTTCGTAAAAATTTCTGCAGAACTTATTTCAGGCTTTAGCCAGCTTTCTGTACCTATAACGATTTCAGCTTCTGTGCTTTCTATTAGCGCTTGAAGCTCATGAATATGTTGCCATACCTTTAGTAATGCTAATGCAGCACCCATTCTCAAAGTTTTCTGGTCACCTGTTAGCATGCAGGACACCAGCTGTGCACAGATTTCATGGCACGTTACGTGCTGAGTGATACTTACTTGCAAAATTGAACGAAACTCTATCTGACATTGTTCATGGATGTCGCTGATAGTGATCCAAATTTTGTTTCAGCTCATCTGTGATGATGGAGGGTGCCCCTGATCTCTCTTTGTCATGAACATCTTTTCTTCCATTCTCAAATATTATGCACCACTTCTGGACACTGGCTGCATTCCTTACAGCTTTGACTTAAATGGTAACAAGACTGTGGTGAATGTAAGATAGTCCAACATTTCTGCCTATAGAAAACGAATAAACCTGGCACCTCACAGTCAGGGGGATTTGCAAGCCATAGTCACAGACCTCTCTGCAGTTATCGCGTCATGAGGTCCAACTTACAACTGCATGCTGCAGCTGTCTGCATCTCACTCAACACTACACACCATGGAGCAGGTGCCACAAGACAAATGTGTGGACTGTATTTGCAAATGTTCTTTAGTTTCTGGATGGCTCTTGTGCAACAAAACTCTAAGTCATGTATACAGACATGAATAATCAGACATGTTCCATGAAGAGAGAACAAGTTGAAAATGTATGTCATTAAATATCAGTTATTAGAGATAGGTGACGTATTTTATTGATTAAATGAATTTACCGTATTGTACATATTTTATTCCAAGCTTAAACAAGACTGCAAATTAGTCTGCTACTTTGTGTTGACCTAAGGGAAACACTTATGATTTTCTGATTATAATATCCAGCTACTATTCACTACTGCTACAAACACAGATTCTCTCTGATCTTACCCATTATGTTGGAAATAACATTGACAGGGCAGTTATGGTATTTACATCATGACTAACTTTAAAATATTCAGTTTCATGATCAATTTCTTTGTATGTTAATATTTTGATGGTACAACTACCATATGTTTCTGTGGTCCCACAAGGAAATATTTAAATGGCCAAAGAAAATGATTGGACGTGATCATTCTCTTTTCTCCATAACTTGTCTGTCTTTTTAAATAAACCTGGTAATGGAAAGTCCTTGACAGAATATAAATAGTGAAAGGAGTAGAGGTAACAACTCATCATGCAGTTGTCACACTGAGTAGCTGTTGGCATGAGATAAGAGGGAAAACATTGATAAGCTTCCAGACAATGTCCTTCTTCAGAGATTATAAACAGGGAAAGCTGCTTCTGTAGTAGCTATCTCTGAAGGAAAAACGTATTGTGTGCTAGTTAGCTCTGAAAAAGGAGAGTATCTGAAGGCTTAGCAACATTTTCACTCTTGTTTATGTTCTATTAACAATACATTCCTCAACTGTACAATGTCTTGTTGTTTTTACTTCTTTCATTATATAAACATAGCCAGTTAGTGACATCAAGCCCAGATTTCAGAACAAAAGGATTTAATTGTTTTAGATTGTGATGAAAGGTTACTTAATGAGCTGGGGGAAAGTGTTCCTGTAACAATGAAAAAAAAATATTGCTTAGACAGGACAATAGTTTTATTGACTGTGAAAAAAAAATTGCTTAGACAGGACAATAGTTTTATTGACTGTGATACACAGTGATATACTGTTTTCTTCATATTTCATTATTTTGGGAGCAGGATTTCATCATAGGGTATGACATTGGCAAAGCTGGTTAGGATTCTCTTCACAACTTGTATGATTGTCTCCTCAATGGGAGCACGGATTTCTTGCATCACATCTCTCCAGTTTTCATTGATGAATTTGTTGACAGAATCTCCTAAAAAGGGAAAGTGATAGTATTAAGTAACATATCAAATTGGCAGGCTTTTAGATTGGGAATGAAAGAAACATTCTGGTGCTGCAACTAGATTGCCAATACAAGAATATGTGTGAGTGACTTGTCCCATGATCTTCCTCTACTGATCTTTTAACTTGTGTTAGTTATATTTCTTATTCCAAGAGCATTCCTCTGAGTTTAGTAATACATTTAGGTATTTGTGTAACAAATTGTTTATCACTGGAACATTTCCTGACTGGTAAAAATTTAAATTAAGCCTCTGTATAAGAAGGTAGATGAATAAAAAGCATCAAACTTCCATCCAATTCCACTTTTGCTAGAATTCTTGAAAGTTTTAGAAGAGGCAATGTATGAGTGGCTTCTTAATTATCTCACTGCAAATACCATTAATATGTTTTCAAAGCCACAGTTCATACTTCCAAAGGGTGCTGATGTTGAGATAGCTACACACAAATACAATAAAAATATACTTAATTCATTAAACAATACATTTTAGACTACTAGCGGATTCTGTGAGCTGTCAAAGATGTTCTACTATGCAATATCACTAGGATATTGTGGTATAACAGCAAGTGTCACAGAATGTTTCAAATTGTGTCTCTTGAATAGGAAACAGAGGGTATCAATAGGAGAGAGCCCTGTTTCAAGCTATCAGTTATCACCCAACTGGGAATTAATTACTTGTGGTGCCCCATAGGGCTCCAACTTAGACCCCTTACTTCTTCTATGTGTACGTTACTAGATGTTAAGTTTGTTTTGTTTGCGGATGATACCAACTTTGTAATTAATCACAAATCAAGTATAGTTTTAGAAATATTGATTAATGAAATTTCCATGAACATCAAAAACAGTTCCTAGTCAATTATTTCGTAGTATACTTAATAACAACACACTATAGGCAGTTCAGAAATTGTAAGACGTTTCCTCCCAGTACATGTCTAACCTTTGACAACAAGCAGATAGAAGGAGTTGACAATGTTATACTCTTGGGATTACAACTTCATAACAGATTGATCTTAGAGGAGCACACCACAGAATCGCTGAAACATGTAAAAATATATGCAACATGTATATTTCCAGTCACAGGCATTACAAAAATATAAAAGCTAGCGTAATTTGCTTACTTTCAGTCCATAATGTTATGCAGAATAATTTCTTGCGTAGCTCATAAAGCCAAGCTCAAGTTTTCTGAGCCCAAAAGTATTTTATATGAATTATTTGTGGTGTGAACTCAAAAACATCCTCAGAGGCCGGTTCAGGGAACTGGGGGGAAACAGTAAGTAGACCAGAGATGAATGGAGAAACTTTCCAATGATGAAATGGGCCACAAGTTGCGAAAGCCGCTGACATAAGCGACTATTTGTGGCCCAGTGTCTGCAAATGAGCATCTTGGAAATGGTGGAGCTGGCTATCTGTTTGCATGCTACTGCCATCAGCATATATGGAAATGGTTGAGGGATAGTGAAGCCACAAGTAGATGAGATCGTTTTTGTGTCCGCAACTTGTCACTGATTGTGAAGGTCAGATGCTTCCTTGCTCTGTAAAGCAGGATGTATGGCGATCTGCAACAGATCTAATGACTGAGTACAAAGCAGGAGCAGACACAAGTGTTTCAGAGTGCACTGTTCAGTGAAAATTGTCGATGTTGTGCCCTGCAGCAGACAAACCTTACATATTTCTATATTGACCCAATAACTTCATCAATTATGATTGTGCTATGCGTGGGACTATCATGATTAGACTATGGATCAATTGAAACAGGTGTCCTAGTTGAATAAATAACATTTCATGTTACACAAGTTCAATGATCACGTCTAGGAGCACTGTCATCCAGAAAATAGATGCTTGAAACATTCAGTGTTTCACAGACACAGGCGAGTAGGGTTAGTGCTATGCTATGGGAGACAACCCCTCCATGAACCATGGACCTTGCCGTTGGTGGGGAGGCTTGTGTGCCTCAGCGATACAGATAGCCGTACCGTAGGTGCAACCACAAAGGAGGGGTATCTGTTGAGAGGCCAGACAAACGTGTGGTTCCTGAAGAGGGGCAGCAGCCTTTTCAGTAGTTGCAAGGGCAACAGTCTGGATGATTGACTGATCTGGCCTTGTAACAATAACCAAAACGGCCTTGCCGTGCCGGTACTGCGAACGGCTGAAAGCAAGGGGAAACTACAGCCGTAATTTTTCCCGAGGGCATGCAGCTTTACTGTATGATTACATGATGATGGCGTCCTCTTGGGTAAAATATTCCGGAGGTAAAATAGTCCCCCATTCGGATCTCCGGGCGGGGACTACTCAAGAGGATGTCGTTATCAGGAGAAAGAAAACTGGCGTTCTACGGATCGGAGCGTGGAATGTCAGATCCATTAATCGGGCAGGTAGGTTAGAAAATTTAAAAAGGGAAATGGATAGGTTGAAGTTAGATATAGTGGGAATTAGTGAAGTTCGGTGGCAGGAGGAACAAGACTTCTGGTCAGGTGACTACAGGGTTATAAACACAAAATCAAATAGGGGTAATGCAGGAGTAGGTTTAATAATGAATAGGAAAATAGGAATGCGGGTAAGCTACTACAAACAGCATAGTGAACGCATTATTGTGGCCAAGATAGATACGAAGCCCACACCTACTACAGTAGTACAAGTTTATATGCCAACTAGCTCTGCAGATGATGAAGAAATTGAAGAAATGTATGATGAAATAAAAGAAATTATTCAGATTGTGAAGGGAGACGAAAATTTAATAGTCATGGGTGACTGGAATTCGAGTGTAGGAAAAGGGAGAGAAGGAAACATAGTAGGTGAATATGGATTGGGGGACAGAAATGAAAGAGGAAGCCGCCTGGTAGAATTTTGCACAGAGCACAACATAATCATAACTAACACTTGGTTTAAGAATCATGAAAGAAGGTTGTATACATGGAAGAACCCTGGAGATACTAAAAGGTATCAGATAGATTATATAATGGTAAGACAGAGATTTAGGAACCAGGTTTTAAATTGTAAGACATTTCCAGGGGCAGATGTGGACTCTGACCACAATCTATTGGTTATGACCTGTAGATTAAAACTGCAGAAACTGCAAAAAGGTGGGAATTTAAGGAGATGGGACCTGGATAAACTAAAAGAACCAGAGGTTGTACAGAGATTCAGGGAGAGCATAAGGGAGCAATTGACAGGAATGGAGGAAATAAATACAGTAGAAGAAGAATGGGTAGCTTTGAGGGATGAAGTAGTGAAGGCAGCAGAGGATCAAGTAGGTAAAAAGACGAGGGCTAGTAGAAATCCTTGGGTAACAGAAGAAATATTGAATTTAATTGATGAAAGGAGAAAATATAAAAATGCAGTAAGTGAAACAGGCAAAAAGGAATACAAACGTCTCAAAAATGAGATCGACAGGAAGTGCAAAATGGCTAAGCAGGGATGGCTAGAGGACAAATGTAAGGATGTAGAGGCCTATCTCACTAGGGGTAAGATAGATACCGCCTACAGGAAAGTTAAAGAGACCTTTGGAGATAAGAGAACGACTTGTATGAATATCAAGAGCTCATATGGAAACCCAGTTCTAAGCAAAGAAGGGAAAGCAGAAAGGTGGAAGGAGTATATAGAGGGTCTATACAAGGGCGATGTACTTGAGGACAATATTATGGAAATGGAAGAGGATGTAGATGAAGATGAAATGGGAGATATGATACTGCGTGAAGAGTTTGACAGAGCACTGAAAGACCTGAGTCGAAACAAAGCCCCCGGAGTAGACAATATTCCATTGGAACTACTGACGGCCGTGGGAGAGCCAGTCCTGGCAAAACTCTACCATCTGGTGAGGAAGATGTATGAGACAGGCGAAATACCCTCAGACTTCAAGAAGAATATAATAATTCCAATCCCAAAGAAAGCAGGTGTTGACAGATGTGAAAATTACCGAACTATCAGCTTAATAAGTCACAGCTGCAAAATACTAACACGAATTCTTTACAGACGAATGGAAAAACTAGTAGAAGCCAACCTCAGGGAAGATCAGTTTGGATTCTGTAGAAACACTGGAACACGTGAGGCAATACTGACCTTACGACTTATCTTAGAAGAAAGATTAAGGAAAGGCAAACCTACGTTTCTAGCATTTGTAGACTTAGAGAAAGCTTTTGACAATGTTGACTGGAATACTCTATTTCAAATTCTAAAGGTGGCAGGGGTAAAATACAGGGAGCGAAAGGCTATTTACAATTTGTACAGAAACCAGATGGCAGTTATAAGAGTCGAGGGACATGAAAGGGAAGCAGTGGTTGGGAAGGGAGTAAGACAGGGTTGTAGCCTCTCCCCGATGTTGTTCAATCTGTATATTGAGCAAGCAGTAAAGGAAACAAAAGAAAAATTCGGAATAGGTATTAAAATTCATGGAGAAGAAATAAAAACTTTGAGGTTCGCCGATGACATTGTAATTCTGTCAGAGACAGCAAAGGACTTGGAAGAGCAGTTGAATGGAATGGACAGTGTCTTGAAAGGAGGGTATAAGATGAACATCAACAAAAGCAAAACGAGGATAATGGAATGTAGTCTAATTAAGTCGGGTGATGCTGAGGGAATTAGATTAGGAAATGAGGCACTTAAAGTAGTAAAGGAGTTTTGCTATTTGGGGAGCAAAATAACTGATGATGGTCGAAGTAGAGAGGGCATAAAATGTAGGCTGGCAATGGCAAGGAAAGCGTTTCTGAAGAAGAGAAATTTGTTAACATCCAGTATTGATTTAAGTGTCAGGAAGTCATTTCTGAAAGTATTCGTATGGAGTGTAGCCATGTATGGAAGTGAAACATGGACGATAAATAGTTTGGACAAGAAAAGAATAGAAGCTTTCGAAATGTGGTGCTACAGAAGAATGCTGAAGATTAGATGGGTAGATCACATAACTAATGAGGAAGTATTGAATAGGATTGGGGAGAAGAGAAGTTTGTGGCACAACTTGACGAGAAGAAGGGATCGGTTGGTAGGACATGTTCTGAGGCATCAAGGGATCACCAATTTAGTATTGGAGGGCAGCGTGGAGGGTAAAAATCGTAGAGGGAGACCAAGAGATGAATACACTAAGCAGATTCATAAGAATGTAGGCTGCAGCAGGTACTGGGAGATGAAAAAGCTTGCACAGGATAGAGTAGCATGGAGAGCTGCATCAAACCAGTCTCAGGACTGAAGACCACAACAACAACAACATGGGAGACAATCACCATGTCTAGGCCACAAAATTATCCTGTTCTAAACTCAACGGAACACTTCTGGTATGCTATTGGGTGCCAGCTTCAGGCTCACAAATAAACAGCCCATAATTTATGGGAACTGCATAATAAGTGCATTGACAGATGGTGCTGGATACCTCTGGAAACCTACCTAGGACTTATCGAATATATTCCCTGCATAATTTCTGATGTATTGCTTTCTAAAGGTGTGACAGTATGCTATTAAGTTGGTTTTTGGCTCGTCAATAGCATAGGAAGATCTAAAACCAAGACCCATAATGTCAAAATTAAAAGTGAGGGCAAAGTGATAGAAGATGCTCAACAGGTAGCCAATATACTCAATGAATATTATGTGAACATAGCACCAAACCTAATTAAAAGTCTGTGCAATTCAAACAACAAAAAGTACCAACTTGTGAAAAGACAAAGTTTCTGTGCCCAGCAACAGAATGTGAAGTTACAAATGCTATTAATAAACTAAAAAATAAAACATCTTGTGGTCCTGACGGAATTCCAGAAAAGGTAATCAAACATAGTTCTACTAGTATAGATACTCACCTAACTGACATTATTAATACTTCTTTCAGGACAGGAGTGTTCCCATCAAAACTAAAACTCTCCATAATAAAGCCAATTCAGAAAAAGAATAGCACAGCTGACATAAATAATTATAGGCCGGTGTCATTATTGTCAAGTTTCTCTAAAGTAATTGAAAGAGTAATGTATGAAAGGCTAGCTGACTTTCTGAGTAAAAATAAAATACTGACTAATGCTCAAAATGGGTTTAGAAAGAACAGATCCACAGAAATGGCAGTCTTCCAATTCATGAAAATGTTTCTAAATGCCTTGGACAAGAACGAATTAAGCTGTGGGATATTCTTAGATTTATCTAAAGCATTTGATTTAATTAGCCATGACTTATTGCTTACGAAACTAGAATTTTATGGGGTCCGAGGACTTGCCTTCAAATGGTTCAAGTCCTATCTCTCTGATAGACAACAGACAGAACAAATATGTCATGAAGGCAAAGAGTATCTTTGAGATAAAAAAAAAGCTATTGAGTCCCCCAGGGTTCTGTGTTAGGCCCTCTGTTGTACGATTTGCCAAACCATCTGACAGTTGCAGAAACGGTGATGTTCGCTGATGACACTAGCATTTTTATAAAAGGATACGCTGAGGATAATCTACAACAGAGTGTCTCTAGGACAATAAATGAGACAGGAAAATGGTTTAGCTATACTTCTTTGATCATAAAAAAGGATAAAATGGTATTGATGAATTTCAGTAATATTAAAAGTAAAGCTAGAAGAAGAGTACAAGCTGAGTTAGCAAACTATGTTATTGCACAAGCTCCATACACAATATTCCTCGGTACATGGGTGGATGAGCACATGAGATGGGAAAAGCATCTATAAGTTTTGAGTAAAAAATTAAGTAAATGCTATGTGCTAAAAATGCTTTGGGAATGTTGCAACATGAATCATTGATGTGTGCCTATTATGCTTACATGAACGGTTTCCTTAGATATGGTGTGATCTTCTGGGGAAATACAGGTATGGCAAAACAAGCCTTCTAACTTCAAAAAAGGGCTATTAGAATAATGAAAGGGGTTCCCTGCAGAGTGTCATGCAGGGAAATATTTAAAGAATTCAAAATAATGACTAATTCTAGCTTATACATCTATGAACGTGTATGATTTCTGAAAACTCACCAGGAATTTTCAACATTAAATAATCAGGTTCATAACCATGAAACAAGGAACAGGGATGATTTTCACAGAGACACCCACAAAGGAAAAGTGTAAACTACCAGCCCAAAATACTTTTTAGTGAATTGCCTTCTACAATAAAGAAAATTAAAGAATTTCATAAATTCAAGGTAGATCTTAAACAATTTATACTAACACATAGCTTTTATAACATTGAAGAATATCTGAATATGGAAAAGTAATATTATTTGTATATACTGACATAAAACATTTGTATTTATTATCCAAGTTTTTGAAAGATAAGAAATTATATTGTAATTGACTAAACTCATACAATGTATATAGTTAACAGATGAATAAAGAGATAGATTGATTGATTGATCTCTCTCTCTGTGTGTGTGTGTGTTCATCTCATACCACACGATTATGTAGTCTCACGTTAT
The DNA here is from genome assembly GCF_023864345.2 of Schistocerca serialis cubense. NCBI lineage: Eukaryota > Metazoa > Arthropoda > Insecta > Orthoptera > Acrididae > Schistocerca > Schistocerca serialis. The sequence continues at coordinate 575,740,470 of NC_064639.1, forward strand.
ACATGGATTTATAAATGCAGCAACACTTATTACCTTCAGGGTAGGAAAGAGCATAATCAAGATTATGAAAAGAATTGAGGGGGTTCAAACAAGGTATGGTGGTACTGGCTTTCAATTTGGACTTTCTGTGAGAGCTTAAATGTTCCTTGGTTGAGTGTTAATGATATTATCGTGAAGTGGAAAGTCGAATAGAGAAGTAAATTTAATCATCACTCTCATTATGGGTTGATAATCTCAGTACCAGTCACTATTCATCTTTGCCATCAGTGGAATAGGGATGTGACGAATTTTAGTCATGCCAATGCATAATTGCTACTGGTCTCAGAAGCAGTTCCACAACGTGATTTAAAGTGGTTGCATCAGTGCCATCACTGGTCTGTTTTGTTTTCAGGATGTAAACTGTCTGCTATGGTATTTAATGTCCAATGTTTTTCTCCCAATATGTTGATGGTATTAGCTGACCAAAACCGGTAGTCTAAGAACCAAAACTTTTGTAATCGGTGGCGGAAATAAAAGAAATTTATTCTAATCATCAGGATTTACGTCTACATCTACATAGATACTCTGTAAGCCACCGTATGGTGCATGACGGAGGGTGCCCTGTACCACTACTAGTCATTTCCTTTTCTGTTCCATTCACAAATAGAGCAAGGGAAAAACGACTATTTATGTGCTTCCCTATGAGCCCTAATTTCACGTATCTTATCTTGGTGCTTGTTACGTGCAATGTATGTCGGTGGCAGTAGACTCATTCAGCAGTCAGTTTCAAATGCCGGTTCTCTAAATTTTCCCAATAGTGTTCTTCGAAAAGGACGTTACCTTCCCTCTAGGGTTCCTCATTTGAGTTCAGATCTACCGGTAACAAATCAGGTAGCTTTCCTCTGAATTGCGTCGATGTCCTCGTTCAATCTGATCTGGTACGGATCCCAAACACTCGCGCAGTATTCAGGAATAGGTAGCACCAACGTTCTATATGCCGTCTCCATTACAGCTGAACCACACTTTCCTAAAATCCTCCCACTAAACCGAAGTTGACCATTCGCTTTCCCTACCGCAGTCCTCACATGCTTGTTCCATTTCATATTGCTGTGCATTTTTAAACGGTGTGACTGTGTTAAGCAGTGCACTACCTATCCTGTATCCGAACATTACAGGTTTTTTTCCCTACTCATCCGCATTAATTTACATTTCCCCACCTTCAGAGCCAGCAGCCATTCACCACACCATCCAGAAATTTTGTCTAAGTCACCTTGTATCTTCCTACAGTCACTCAACTTCGACACCTTATGGTACACCACAGCATCATAAGGAAACAATCGCAGATTGTTGCCCACACCGTCCACCACATCATTTATGTATGTAGAGAAAAACAGTGGTCCTATCACACTTCCCTGAGGCATTCCTGACGATACCCTCATCTCTGATGAACATTGGGCATCGAGGTCAACGTACTGGGTTCTATTATTTAAGAAGTACTAGAGCCATTCAGATATCTGTGAACTTACTCCTTATGTTTCTAGCTTCGTTAACAACCCATAATGAGGCATCATGTCAAATGCTTTGCGGAAATCTAGAAATAAAGAACCTGCCTGTTGCCCTTGATCCATAGTTTGCAGTGTATCATATGAGAAAAGGGGAAGCTGAGTTTTGCAGGAGCGATGCTTTCTAAAACCATGCTGATTCGTGGACATAAGCTTCTCAGTCTCAAGAAAATTTATTATATTCGAATTGAGAATATGTTCAAGGATTCTGCAGCATACCAAAGTTAGGGATATTGGTCTGTAGTTGCGGGTCCGTTCTTTTTCCTTTCTTTCACACGGGCGTCTCCTGCACTTTTTTCAGTCGCCTGGGACTTTGCAATGGGTGAGAAATTCACGATAAACCCACCATGGTAGCCGAGCGCGCTAACGCGCTGCTTCCTCGACTTGGGTAGGCGCGCCGGCCCCGGATCGAATCCCCCCGGCGGATTAACGACGAGGGCCGGTGTGCCGGCCAGCCTGGATATGGTTTTCAGGCGGTTTTCCACATCCCACTAGGTGAATACTGGGCTGATCTCCACGTTTCATCTCAGTTACATGCCTCGCAGACATTTGAAACACATTTGCAAAAAATGGTTCAAATGGCTCTGAGCACTATGGGACTCAACTGCTGTGGTCATAAGTCCCCTAGAACTTAGAACTACTTAAACCTAACTAACCTAAGGACAGCACACAACACCCAGCCATCACGAGGCAGAGAAAATCCCTGACCCCGCCGGGAATCGAACCCGGGAACCCGGGCGTGGGAAGCGAGAACGCTACCGCACGACCACGAGATGCGGGCGAAACACATTTGCACTATCTCACGATGTACACTAGATGCAGGCAGTTATGGTACACTGATTCCATCCTGGAGGGTTCAGGGTGGCAGCAGGAAGGGCATCCGGCCATCCCTAACACTAACATTGCCAAATCCGTTGTAACCACGCCGACCCTGCGATCGTTGTGGGGCTATGGCGTAAGCGAAAGAAAAGAAATTCACGATAAATGCAAGCTAAGTAAAGGGCCAATGCTGTAGAATACTCCTTGAAAAACGGAATTGGGATTCCACCCAGGCCTTGTGACATTTGTTTTCCTCCTCCAATTATTTCTTTACATCAGGGATGCTTATTACTATGTCGTCCATACGGAAATTGTTCGGTAGTCGAACGACCGTTTGTTTGTGCCCTGGACGAACGATTCGTTGAACGTGAAATTTAAGACTTCGGCTTTCGTTGTGCTATCTTCAACTGTCACACCATACTGGTCAACAAGTGACTGGATAGAAGCGATAGACCCGCTTAGCGATTTTACATAGGACCAGACATTTGCCAGGTTCTCTGCCAGATCTGTTGCTAAGGTATGACGGTGATAGTTGTTGAACGCTTCATGCATATATCTTTTCACAGACGCACATATATCTACTAACCGTTGCTTGTCGTCATTTGCGTGTTCTCTCTCGAACCGAGAGTGCAACAGCCTCTGCTTTCTCAGTATTTTCTGAATCTCGTTACTAAACCATGGCGGATCTTTTCTGTCCTTAATCCAGTTACTAGGCACATAATTCTCCAGATTACGATTTAAAGTCTGCTTGAACTTTGCTCATAAGTCCTCTACGTCAATCTTACTTGAACTAAGTGAGATGCTAACAACTGCTGTTCTATCTAGCAGAAACACTCTCATAGTTTCTTGACTGATTTATTAACTTTGGTAACCATAGTTACTTTAGCGACATCATGATCGCTAATCCCTGTTTCTATACTGACATTGTCATAAGATCCGGCCTATTTGTAGCTACAAGGTCTAAGATATTTCCACTGCGTATGGGCTGGCGAGCTAGCTGCTCAAGATAGTTTACAGTAAACGCGTTCAAAAGTCTTTTGCACAATTGTCTGTCAGTACCCCCCGCAATGAATCCACAAGCATCCCAGACTATATTCGGTAGGTTAAAGTCGCCTCCAACTGGTACTGCATGATCTGTGTATTTGCTCGCCATTGACCGTAGACTTTCTTTGAATGATTCTAGAACTGTCACAGCAGAATCGGGTACCGGTAAAAAATCCAACAACTAACTTGGATTCACCTAGACCAGTTACACACGTCCAGATAATTTCAAAGTCATACTACAGATAGCCGTACCGTAGGTGCAACCACATTGGAGGGGTATCTGTTGAGGGGCCAGACAAACATGTGGTTCCTGAACAGGGGGAGCAGCCTTTTCAGTAGTTGCAGGGGCAACAGTCTGGATGATTGACTGATCTGGCCGTGTAACACTAACCAGAACGGCCTTGCTGTTTTGGTACTGCGAACGGCTGAAAGCAAAGGGAAACTACAGCCGTAATTTTTCCCGAGGGCATGCAGCTTTACTGTATGGTTAATGATGATGGCGTCCTCTTGGGTAAAATATTCCGGAGGTAAAATAGTCCCCTATTCGGATCTCCGGGCGGGGACTACTCGACATCGTTATCAACAGTAAAAAATAAATACTTTAAGGTTCGGCGATGACACTGTAATTCTGTCATAGACTGCAAAGGACCTAGAAGAGCAGTTGAACGGAATGGACAGTGTCTTGAAAGGAGGGTGTAAGATGAATATCAACATAAGCATAACGAGGATAATGGAATGTAGTCGAATTAAGTCGGGTGATGCTGAGGGAATTAGATTAGGAAATGAGACACTTAAAGTAGTAAAGGAGTTTTGCTATTTGGGGAGCAAAATAACTGATGATGGGCGAAGTAGAGAGGATATAAAATGTAGACTGGCAATGGCAAGGAAAGCGTTTCTGAAGAAGAGAAATTTGTTAACATCCAGTATTGATGTAAGTGTCAGGAAGTCGTTTCTGAAAGTATTTGTATGGAGTGTAGCCATGTATGGAAGTGAAAAGTGGGCGATAAATAGTTTAGACAAGAAGAGAATAGGTTTCTAAATGTGGTGCTACAGAAGAATGCTGAAGATTAGATGGGTAGATCACATAACTAATGAGGAGGTATTGAATAGAATTGGGGAGATGAGAAGTTTGTGGGACAACTTGACTAGAAGAAGGGATCGGTTGGTAGGGCATATTCTGAGGCATCAAGGGATCACTAATTTAGTACTGGAGGGCAGCATGGAGGGTAAAAATTGTAGAGGGAGACCAAGAGATGAATACACTAAGCAGATTCATAAGAATGTAGGCTGCAGCAGGTACTGGGAGATGAGGAGGCTTGCACAGGATAGAGTAGCATGGGGAGCTGCATCAAACGAGTCTCAGAACTGAAGACCACAACAACAACAACGTCAATTCGACCTTAATAAAGACAATATTTTTGTCGACTGCAATAAACACACCCCCTCCTATGGCCTCCAAACTGTCTATCCGATGTACGTACTACGAGTCGCTAAATATCTCACAGTTTTCCACTTCTTGTGTTAGCCAGCTTTCGGTCCCAAGAATAATTTGAGAGCGAGAGATTTCCTGGAGGGAAGTAAATTCGGGACCTTGTTACGAATACTTCGGCAATTTACTGATAAAATTTTGATAGTCGAAGTGTCTTTACTCTGAACGCGGTGTGACTTCTCTTGCTGCATATCGACTGGCGAATGTTCATCAGAGTACCTCAAACCACCGTCTAGTCTTCAATATTTTTTATGAAAATGTTGAAATCTGCCTTATTTGTGGAGAATTTGGACAAAAGGACAAAATGAACTGTGGTACAGATGCGTGTATTACACAGGGTGCTCATTTAGACTGAAGACCCTGAAATATCTCGAAAACTACACATCTGATCAAAAACAAAAAATATAATTCCAATTTGTATATCTTGGAGGAGGACATCCAACGATGCCACACCCGACCCTCTATCCTATCCCGTGCATCGGTGGTGGTGGTGGTGGTGGTGGTGGTATGGCGGGGGGACAACTTTGAAACCTTCAATTGGAACACCCGTTTTTTATTGCAGATTACGATTCTATGGCAAAATGTACATACGTTTTGTCCAACGCATTTTCTTTTTTTCCCCACAGATCGTGCTGTAATCGGAGGAATAGAAATGGGTACACAATCATAATTTACGACACACTATTCGATGGCCCTTCAATATTCAGTGGCACGTGGGATCCCATCTCCAAGCTAGGACAGGCTAGTATTTCATAACTTCTAATTGGAAACCCGATTCGCAACGTTGTATTTTTCCGACACATCGAACCGGTAGTACTAGACGCGCCACAATGGCCTTACGGCGAACTACGACGTATCACAAAAGGCAGTACACAGCGACCGGAGCACATGCAGACGTAGAACGGATAGCGGCTCTATACATTACAATACTTGCGCAGTGTTTATTGCCTGCACATCTACCTAACATTTGGAGAACAGACGTGCAAATGGTCGATAACCACAAAAGAAAATTTCAAATGATCCTGATTTAGGGAGAATGTAGGAGAAATGTTGAAGATGCTGTTGCCTTGTATGCTGAGCGTTTTCCAGCGAAAATACGATCATTTTTATTAAATTTTCTTTACAGATTGCAAAAATTTCCAAAATCTGTGTAGAAAAAAATTGCAGAAAGGTAGTTATTGCCGAGGGGTGTGGGAGGGGAGAACCGCTTTGGCATTGCTACCAAGGGGACAGGATCAGCGCGGTGCAGCTCTGGTATCGCGTGTATTTGTGCAAGATAGGAAAGACCCATTGTGGTTCGAAAGCAATTATAGGAAGCTGCTATGAAAGCAAAGAATGCTTCACTGCAGCTTTAAACGTAGCAGGCAGACGTGGTGGCCGAGCGGTTCTAAGCGCTTCAGTCTGGAACCGCGCGACCGTTACGGTCGCAGGTTCGCATCCTGTCTCGGGCATGGATGTGTGTGATGTCCTTAGGTTAGTTAGGTTTAAGTAGTTCTAAGTTCTAGGGGACTGATGATGTCAGCTGTTGAGACCCATAATGCTCAGAGCCATTTGAATCATTTTTAAACGTAGCAAAAGTTTCATAGACAAATAAAAACGAAACAAAGCCAAAATAAACATAAGAAGACCCTTGTGTGATGCATTCAGTGAACTTCAAAGCAAAATTATATCTACCGATCTGAAAGAAAATACTGAGACCATTTGGTCTATATAGTTCGTAAACAAATCAAAGCATATGTCCAGGCACTCTGTGACCACAAGCGCAGCGATGCAGGAGATGACAGAGGGAATATTGAAATACTAAATTTATTTTCCAAAAACTGTTTCACCGAGGAAAATCATACTGCAGTTCCTCCTTTAAATCATTGCAAGAGCATCAAAAAGACATATCGAAATAACTGGCTACAGGATACAAAATTAACCGAAGCCAGGAAACAGAGGAAACATGATTGTATGTATGCAGGTGGAGTACCTATACGATTCTGCATTGAGTTATGCTTACCATACGGGATTAGCCTGGGCAGTCCTGGTTCTTTACTGCAGTCTGGGGTAATGTCCAGTATTGCAGAAATGTCCAGGGTTTGAGAATTTTTTTAAATCTTAGACATTCATGTTCAACATGGTGTTTTTAAACATTCTCTTACTGGCGTCCCTCGCTCAGCCGACCTTTCCGCAGGCACGGACATCGATGGAGAGTCGTGGCTTTTCACTTAGTCATTTGGCAACACAACGGGGGCAACAGGTCCACATTATGTGATCAAAACCATCCGGACACCCCAAAAACATACGTTTTTCTTATTAGTTGCGTTGTGCTGCCACCTACTGCCAGGTATTCCATATCAGCGACCTCAGAAGTCATTAGAAATCATGAGAGAGCAGAATGGGGCGCTCCGCGGAACTCACGGACTTCGAACGTGGTCAGGTGTTTGGGTGTCACTAGAGTCATATGCCTGTACGCGAGATTTCCACACTCCTAAACATACCTAGGTCCACTGTTTCCGATGTCATAGCGAAGTGGAAATGTGAAGGGACACGTACAACACAAAAGCGTACAGGCCGACCTGACTGACAGAGACCGCCGACAGTTGAAGAGGGTCGTAATGTGTAACAGGCAGACATCTATCCAGACCATCACACAGGAATTCCAAACTGCATCAGTATCCGCTACAAGTACTATGACAGTTAGGCAGGATGTGATAAAACTTGGATTTCAAGGTCATAAGCCACGCATCACGCCGGTAAATGCCAAATGACGCCTCGCTTGGTTTAAGGAGCGTAAACATTGGTCGATTGAACAGTGGAAAAACGTTGTGTGGAGTGACGAATCACGATACATAATGTGGCGATACGATGGCAGGGTGTGGGTATGGCGAATGCCCGGTGAATGTCATCTGCCAGCGTGTGTAGTGCCAACAGTAAAATTTGGAGGCGGTGACGTTATCGTGTGGTCGTGTTCTTCATGAAGGGGGCTTGCACCTTTGTTGTTTTGCGTGGCACTATCGCAGCATAGGCGTACATTGATGTTTTAAACACCTTCTTGCTTCCCACTGTTGAAGAGCAATTTGGAGATGGCAAATGCATCTTTCAACACGATCGAGCACCTGTTCATGATGCACGGCCTTTGGCGGAGTGGTTACACGACAATAACATCCCTGTTATGGACTGGCCTGCACAGAGTCCTGACCAGTATCCTATAGAACACCTTTGGGATGTTTTGGAACGCCAGGCCTCAGCGATAGAGGTATCGATCCTCTCCTCAGTGCAGCACTCCGTGAAGAATGGGCTGTCATTCCCCAAGAAACCTTCCAGCACCTGATTGAACGTATGCCTGCGAGAGTGGAAGCTGTCATCAAGGCTAAGGGTGGGCCAACACCATATTGAATTCCAGCATTACCGATGGAGGGCAACACGAACTTTTAAGTCTTTTTCAGCCAGGTGTCCGGAGATTTTTGATCACATAGTGTTTAAGTTGCTATCTGCAAAGAAACTTGTAAGACATTTTCCGCCATGTGTCCGGATGCTTTTGATCACATAGTGTATGTTATACTCGTGTGTGAAGTAACTTCCACATGTTTTTGATCTTTTTAATTTCTTTTCCTTCTTTGTCTCATTGTTTAGCGAGGGGTAAAAGAAAGTGTGTATTTAATGTTAACCTGTAACAGGGATACAAATTTTTGAAACTTTGTAATGATGGTAGCAATTAATGTTTTCATTGCACTCTACGTACTCGAGAATTTTCTGTTGCACAGAAAGGGAAAGGTTGTTATTAAAGGCATCTTCTCCAGTTGAGAATTTTTTTTCGACTATGGGGAACATTTGGTCTGCAGAAAGGGGTAAACTTTCAGTTTCTATTGTTAAACATTTGCCAAATGTTAAAATTAATTCAGGGCATTCTTGATGTCAATGTTATGATGTAATTAAAACAAACAACCCATTTATGAAAGACTCATGTCTAGAGAAGTACACAACTGAATAAATAAAGGTTAATGTTTCAGTAAACTGCTGAGACTTTTAAGTAATTTAAGAACTATGTCCTGAGTTGAGTCCAAACTAAATGTGGCAATATATCTTCGGTTCGACTCAATAAAATATGAAAAGTCTACATAGAATATGTGAAAAAACTTGGTCCTTTCCTAACGACAGTGTAATGTTGGTCACTGGAGGAGTAAAGTAATGGAGAAAAAAGAGCAGCTCATTTCTGTTTTCAAGAATGGTTGTCGAAAAGACGCATAAACTATAGATCCACATCGCTGACATGGCTTGTTGTAGAATTTTGGAACACTTTTTATGCTCACATATACGATATTTCTGCAGACTGAAAATGTGCGCTGTAGGAATCAACATAAACTCCACAAGCACCAGTCATGTGAAACCCATCTCACTCTGTTTATCCACCAGACTCAGAAGGCAGCAGACGCCACAGCACCCAAGATGATGTCGTGTTTCTTTTCTTTTAGAAGGCAGTTTCACCCAGTGAACAAAATGTGACCACATAGAATATCAAACCAGAATTGTGAATGGACTGAAGAGTTATTAGCAAACAGAACACAGCATGTCACTATTAATGGACAGATATATTCAGATGTAAAAGTAACTGTAGGTGTACCTCAGGGAATTTTGTAGTAACACTGCTTTTCACAATATATATAAATGACAGAGTGGAAAATGTCAGAAGTTGCATAAGTCAATTCGCAGATGACACTGTTGTATACAGAGAAGTTGCAATCGTAGAAAATTGTAGTGAAATGCAGAAAGACACGCTGAAGATCAACGCTTGGTGCAGGGGTTGGCAGCTAAAGAAATGTGACATACAGCGCATAAATAAACAGAAAGACCAACCAGAGCATGATTACATGGTGGCAGAACAATCATTAGAAGCAGTCACATCCATTAATTTTCTGTGAGTGTGAGTACGGTGGGATTCAAAGTGGAATGGCCACAGAAAACTAATAGCAGGCAAGGCAGATGACACACAGTGATTCATTAGATGAATCATCAGGCATTGTAGTCCACTCATGGAGGAGGTAGCTTACAAAGCCCTCGTCCGATCAGTAATTCAATATCGTTCATCAGTCTGGGATGCGTTCCAGATAGGACTGATAGAAGAAATGTGGAAGGTCCAAAGAAGAGCAGCACGTTTGTTTACTGGCTAACGCGTTGCTTTCCCAACTGCAGTGGAAGATGCTACAAAGGAGACATTGTGCATCACGGCGTGGTTTACTGTTAAAATCATGAGAGTGTACGTTTCTGCAAGAGTCAATCGATATGTTGCATCCTCTCACGTATATCCTGTGAAAAGGTCGTGAATTTAAGTTTAGAGGCACTCGAAATCACACAGAGGCTTATCAGCAACCATTCTTCCCGCGGGCCGTTTGCGACTGGAACAGGTTGCGACTATGACAATCCCGTGAGTCAAACAGTTTTCACTGAGGTAATAAAAGTCATGGGATACCTCCTATGCAGCAGTCGGTTAATTCTGGCCCAAATAATAATGGTGAAACAACTGGCAACTGACTCTTAGTCTATGTCTACATCCATCTACTTTACTCCAAACCAGTGTAAAGTGCATGGTAGAACACATAATTATCCCGTTGTATCGCTGTTAAGGTTTCGTACCCTTCCGATTGCATAAGGAACGCGGAAGAATGACTGACTGAAAGCCCCTGTGCGCACTGCGGGAGCCATACGTAGTTGCCAGTAATATACCGGTATTCCTAGAGCTCTCACGTGATACTGGCTCTCGACACATTTTACGAAGGGTTTCGGGGGATAGCTGATATTTTCAAGCGCACAGCAGTTCATGTATTTCAGCGTTTCTGTGATAATCCCATGAGTCAAACAGTATACACTGAGGTAGTAAAAGTCATGGGATACCCCCAGTGGAGCATCTAGACATTTCATGGACTCAACAAGACATTGGAAGTCCTCTGCAGAAATATAGAGCCATGTTGTCTCCACAGCCGTCCATAACTGCAGAAGTGTTTCCTGTGCAGGAATTTGTGCACGAACTGATCTCTCAATTATTTCACATATATGTACAATGGTATTCATGTTGGGCGATCTGGGTGGCCAAATAATTCGCTCAAATTATCAAAATGTTCATCAAACCAATCGCAAACAGTTGTGGCCTGGTCATATGGTGCATTGCCATTCATAGAAATCTCATCCTTGTTTGGGAAGATGAAGTCTATGAATGGCTGCGAATGATTTCCAAGTGGCCGAACATAACCATTTCCAGCCAATGGTCAGTTCAGGTGGACCAGAGGACCCAGACCATTCCATGTAGACACGGCCCAAATGGAAGCAGTAGCAGCTTGCACAGTGCCTTGTTGACAACGAGGGTCCATGGCTTCGAGGGGTCTGCGGCACACTCGAACCCTAACGTCAGCTCTTACCAATTGAAATCAGGACTCATCTGATCCGGTCACCGTTTTCCAGTCGTCTAGGGCCCAGCCAATATGGGCACAAGCTCAGGAGAGGCGCTAAACGTGATGTGCAAAGCCACTCGTGTCGGTCGTCTGACGCCATAGCACGTTAACGCCAAATTTCGCCGCACTGTCTTAACGGATACGTTCGTTGCCCACAGTGTTTCTGCAGCTGTTTCACGCAGTTTTCCTCGAATGACAACTCTACGCAAACGCCGCTGCTCTCGGTCGGTAAGTGATGCTGTCGGCCACTGCACTGCCCGTGGTGAGAGGTAATGCCTGGAATATGTTCTTCTCGGCAGACTCTTGACAGTGTGGGTCACGGAATATTGAATTCCCTAACAATTCCCGAAATGGAATGCCCACGCGTCTATCACCAACTACCATCCTGGGTTCAAACTCTGTTAATTCCCTTTGTGCGGCCATAATCACAACGGACACCTTCCAACATGAATCACTTGAGTGCAAATGACAGCTCCGCCGAACCGAGTGAGGTGGCGCACTGGCTAACACACTGGACTCGCATTCAGGAGGACGACGGTTGAATCCCGTGTTCGGCTATCCTGATTTAGGTTTTCCGTTATTTCCCTAAATCGCTCCAGGCAAATGTCGGGAGGGTTCCTTCGAAAGGGCATGGCCCACTTACTTCCCCGTCCTTTCCTAATCCGATGAGACCGATGACCTCGCTGTCTGGTCTCCTCCCCCCAAACCAACAGCTCCGCCAATGTCGTGCCCTTTTATACCCTGTGTATGCAATACTACCACCAGGGGGGCGCAGAAAGCTATGCGTAGAAAGCAACGTGTTTTCTCAGTTGTAAGCATGACGTCACGGTGGAAGCAGCTGTGCCAAACAGTACACAGTTCGAATTGTGTGTGATTGTTTTTCTTGTGTTGTTTTGTGTTTGAAGGAGTATTTTGATTGAGTTCTTTCTTCTGAGGTACTAAGTCAACAGCAGAAACATTCGGAATTCCGGAGTGTTAACGGTTTTTGCTGTAATTGATATTTGATTCGGAACTGAAATAGTTAGCGATAGTGGACAGCGGAATCAACATTGTGTTCGCCAGCTCTATAGTTCATGGTTCGTCCTGTGAAATTCTTATTGGAGAATCTACAAGTGAGTGAGAAAATTAATTTTTACAATGCCAGGCTGTGCTGTAACGGGCTGTTTTTCCTACAACTGGAGCACAAAGGGAACTGACGTAATGTATCACAGTTTCCCGCGTAATGAAACATTACAAAAACTATGGTTGTCGAAATGTTGAGGGAAAGACAGTGTAAATGTTGCGCATGCAAGAATATGTTCTCGCCATTTCGCAGAAACAGATTACTTAAGGGATTTACAGTCTGAATTGCTTAATTTGCCCCGAAAAAGAATGCTCAAGCCAGATGCAGTTCCTTCGCGCAATTTGCCGTGCAGTAGTGCGACTGTCAATGTGTCACCCGCAACAGAAGACAGAACCAAACGTTCAAATGGCTCTGAGCACTATGGGACTCAACTGCTAAGGTCATTAGTCCCCTAGCACTTAGAACTAGTTACACCTAACTAACCTAAGGACATCACACACATCGATGCCCGAGGCAGGATTCGAACCTGCGACCGTAGCGGTCTCGCGGTTCCAGAGTGCAGCGCCAGAACCGCGCGGCCACTTCGGCCGGCCAGAACCGAACGGTATAAGAAACGAGAACTACATAAGAAATCTCTGGAAACTCTGGAAAAGCTGTCACCAAATAAGAAACATCATAATAAGAGCACATGTACAGATGACAGTTTTTTTTTGAGACACAGATAAAGTTACTTTGATGAATACTATAGCGGCTTTAGAAAGAAGGAATGCTGTTCTTGCAAACAAGTGTGTGCAACTTCGAGCTCTTAAGTAAATTCATTTCAATGCGATTAAATGAATAGTTTCTGATTTATTTGAGCCGAGGTTTCGAATTTCAAGTGTGTGTCAGTGTGGTTGTGATCTGGCATTTTACCGATGTGTGAGGCATAAGCTGCGAAAGAATATAACTCATCAGTTTTAACTGTAATATTTTAGCAGCAGAAAAGCAGTTTAGACATCTCATTTCTGGCATAAACAAAATCTTCCGCCAAAAACTTGACGTAAACGCGCATGCCGTGTCGTCTGCTTGTGAGCGCTTGCTTCCACACTGACGTCACTAGGCCAGCCAATGGCAGAGCAGAGCGCTTACTGCCCAACCTTATTATTTAGTAACCTTGACTACCACCATCTGTGTCTGCGCCTATCGCTATCCGATGACTTTTGTCCCTTCAGTGTACGTTCGTGCTGGCTATCCTTCTCCACGTATGTTAAATACATAAGATGGATCGTACAAGTGTTGTAGACTGGTACACTTTTCATGTAAATAAATGCTTAGTTGTGCCCTTCAGACAACGTAAAAGTGGAGCGTCCGTTGGTTACCAGGTTAATGAGCCACAACTAGAGCCAGCCATAGCATGCAGTCATTTGTGAGTAGCTATGTGTAGAAATATGAAGTGGAACGTTCGTATTGGCACAGTTGTAGGAAAAGCGATTCATTGATAGGACACTAATAAACTGACGTTTGCATATAAAAGATATTTCTTACAAAATATTTGTATGGCCTATGCCTGAATATCGTTCAGCAGTGTGGGACCCACTGATGGACTAACAGAATGATACTCAACATTTTTATTTATTTATTTATTCATTCGCCTTTGAACATTTTGTGTATTATTGGTGTAAATATTTACATATAAAACTAAGAGAAGGGATACTTAAAATTTCATAATGTTTACATCAATGGTACAGCGCTACTCATAATCTCTGAATTATGTAAGCATGAACCTGTTAATAGACCATTTGATATAGATTATTAGTATTTGCTAGTAATCTGTAGTGTTACAATTTAGTGTGAGAGTAATGAGTCAGAACTTCGTATGTCACTTAAATTTGGTTCCTATTACACTTTTACTGAGTAGTATGTTTTTTTTTCTTAAATCACTCTGCTAAAACAATTTTAAATGTGCTCTAGGGGACACAATGGTTAGTTTTTTTAAGTCTGTTGAAAACTCTGAGACCAAGTTGTTTGTCGGTGATATGAACCTTAAGGAGCCTACTGTAGGGTAAATTAATTGATTGCCCACTTCTTGTATTGCGTTAGTGTTTTGACAAACTAAAATTAAAACTAATTAAATTCTTTTTAACACTGAGGAGACAACTATACACAAACAGGCTAGGTAGTGTCATAATATGAAGCTCTTTGAAATGATTTTAAGTGCTTTTGCTGGAATAAGTGCCTTTATACATCTGACAGCCTCTTTTTGTCATTTGAAAACAATTTTTGAGCCAGGGCAGTTACCCTACAGAAGAATTCCATAGGTAAGGTGGGAGTGGAAAAATGCAAAATATGCATACGGTAATAGACTTTTGCTTACAGTTTTCCTCAGTTTACACAACAGGTGAATCACTCTAGACAGTTTGGAGCACAATTTTTCTGCGTGACTCGCTCAGCTGAGTTTCTCATATATGTGGAAACCCAATAATTTAATTATTTTGGAATCGTCGTGACAACACTTGAATTGAAGACAATGTCTTTAACGTAATTACCATTATTTTCCAAACAATTTACCTGGAACCAGTTAGTGCATATGTCCATTGTTGTATGTGCGTCGTCTAGCAGCTCCTCTAAATTATCAACTTGTGCGAACAGAGTTGTATCACCTGCTGATGACTTCATAACTTTAGTCCCATAGTGCTCAGATCCATTTGAACAATTTTTTTTTGAAACATGCGTCTCCACCACTGCTGAGAAAGGCTAAGACTCTTCTATCATTGGGCAAAATGATGATTGGTTTTTGGGGCTGCTAGGGTGTGGTACTAACGGATTATGCTCATAATAAGCTACCCGTTTCAAGGGCATACTACCGAAATCTCCTAACGAGTATACAGGCGGCTCTGAAAATGAACTGTCGAGGAAAGGTGTCTAGGTCCTAGGGCAGCCTCTGGTGTCCCATGGGTCTGATTCTCATACTTACTTGAGTTCTTGAGGCGCACATGAACTTTATTGGTGAATAATGCAGTGAAGAATTTTTTAACTGTTTTTCCTCTTATTTCATTCAGCACATTTTTTATTTAATATGCTAATAAAACCTTTTTTTGAACCGACCATTATAAGTGCTCCATCAGACGTTACTGCAGATTGAACGTTCCGTTAAGTTTTTTCACATCTTCAGAAATATCTTCACCAGTAGTGGTTCCTTTTGATAGCTGTGATGCTAATAATTCTTCCGTTATATTGCAGCCACCGTCTACAGCACGAGCAATAACTGCTAACTGAGCTGCCCCTAACAAATCAATGTTCTCGTCCAAAGTGATCGCAAATGCTTCGAATGTGGCAGCAAAATCACAAACTTTGTCATCGGCCTTCATAACAATTGGTCGAATAACAGATTGTCTCGATAAACTTATTTGTTCGGACTCTTTTTCTTTATAAGGATATAGTATATCTGCAGTGTCCAAGCGGCACTCCTTTACAAATTCACCCTCAGCGAGAGACTTAAACCATTAGACAGTTTTTTTATTTATTATAAAACTAAGTTTAACCGAACTGTCGCACTGTGTCCTCGATTTGGCAAAATATTACTGTTGCTTGTGCAAATTGGAAATGGATATTTTAACTTAGTCTTTTTGCAATTTCGCTATAAGCTGTTGTTGAGTTAAATGGTTCGTAGAAAAGTACATTTGCGTACCATGTTACTTCACAAGGAGTAATGATTCTCTAAACAACAAACAAACAGGTTTATCTTTGTGCACTTTGAAGAAATAATTAGCCGGCCGGAGTGGCCGTGCGGTTCTATGCGCTACGGTCTGGAGCCGAGCTACCGCTACGGTCGCAGGTTCGAATCCTGCCTCGGATATGGATGTGTGTGATGTCCTTAGGTTAGTTAGATTTAATTAGTTGTAAGTTCTAGGCGACTGATGACCTCAGAAGTTAAGTCGCATAGTGGTCACAGCCAAAGAAATAATTCGTCTACTTCTCCTAATGACGACATTCATTATCTAGTTTTCCATCGTCAGTAAAAACGCATGTAAACACTTGCATGAAATTAACAAACTAGCACAGAACTGACAGCAGATAACTAATTTGTTCAGCAAGTTCTGACGTCTGCTGCCGTTGTCAAATCGTCACATTTCGCGAATAGTCGGCAATCTTCGTGCCGCTGTTGCCCATTAACTACTTTTGTGATCTATCAGTGTGTAGTACAGACGTAGGCAGTAAGCAGCAAATGACCTGCATTTGTGCTCAGCACTGATCCACAGGCGAGAATACTTCTCCCCGCAACCCTTCAAAGTAGTAAGCTGTTTCCCCCACTTTCCGCGCACTTGGCCCGTAACTTCGCGCTGAGACTGGAGAGGTGTTTCTCTTTGTTGTTAAAAATCCAGCGGCGGTGAAATGGCTCTGCATATGCACTGAGTAATCAAAACTTTCACTGGTCTGCGTAATTAGCCGTAAATCCGAGTACAGTCGAGCGTCGGTGGGAATGTCCGAAAACGTGTACCGGACGGAGTCCAATGCGAGCGCCTATCTCCCCCCCCCCCCCCCTCTCTCTCTCTCTGTCCCTCGCGAATTTCTTCTACAGGCCTGACTGAAACCAACAGCGGCCACCCGTGTCCTAGGATGTGGTTTTCTCCACGACAACGCCCCAGCTCATCCTGACAGGACACATGCACACATGTTGCAACAATATTTTGCCTGTTCCAACTCCAGTCCCCCTCTCCCCACCAACATTCTCGCCATATTAAACCCAGTGCCTTTTCCTTCCTTGCTCAGATGAAGAAATCATTGCGTGACAGACATTTACACAATGACTACAAAGTAATTTTCGAGGTGTAAAGTTTCCATAACAACTAAAATGCAGAGTTCTGCTACCAAAGTCTCCGCCCAGTCATCCATACTTGGGAAAAATTTGTCACACCGAAAGGTGAATATGCAGGGAAAAAACAACACCATCACCAGGTTTGATGGTCGCAGTTTGATTTTTTGAAGTGTTAATTTAAACTTAATGACTACCCCTCATACTGACCAGTGTAATGTCATGGAAATATACTGACGGAAAAAAAAATCACAACACCAAAAAAATGGAAATGAGCGTACGGCATTGTGGGCCGAGAGTCCCCCTTTCGAGGGCGTTCGGCCGCCGAGAGCAAGTGCTTATTGCATTCGATGCCACAACGGACGACTTGCGCGCTGGAGATGGAGATGAAATGATAATGAGCACAACACAACACCCTGAGCGGAGAAAATTTCCCGCCCCAGCCGGGAATCGAACCCGGGCCTCTGAGCGTGGTAGGCGGTAACGCTACCGCTACGCTACGGACGCGTTGGACGACATAAACGAAAGTTGGTAGACGTGTTTCTACAGCTGAAAGGTGAAGTGTGTTCAGATTTCGCGCCAGACGCGTAAAAGTGCATTAGTAGCGCCACTATGAGGATGAAAATCAGCTTTGCTATAAATACACGCTGTAACGGTCGTCAACGTTAGTTACCTTTGAGACTGTCCGCCCCCATAGCTGAGTGGTCAGCGTGACGGATTGCCGTCCTACGGGCCCGGGTTCGATTCCCGGCTGGGTCGGGGATTTTCTCCGCTCAGGGACTGGGTGTTGTGCTGTCTTCATCATCATTTCATCCACATCCGGCGCGCAGGTCGCCCAATGTGGCGTCGAATGTAATAAGACTTGCACCAAGGCGGCCAGACCAGCCCCGCAAGGGGCTTCCTAGCCAATGACACCAAACGCTCATTTCCATTTTCATTTACCTTTGAGATTGGACGTCGTGAACTGAAGTTGATGTTAGTCAAGAGTATCTATAAGGCCAGAAAGACGCCATTATCAGCACCTCGCAGAGTTTGAACGAGACGTGTAATAGGTTTACGACAAGCTGGATGTTCTTTCTACGATACTTCAGAAAGTTTGGTTCACAGGTAGATGCCAAGTTTCTTGACTTCCGCAAGGCGTTCGATCGAGTTCCCCACAGTCGTTTAATGAACAAAGTAAGGGCATATGGACTATCAGACCAGTTGTGTGATTGGGTTGAAGAGCTCCTAGATAACAGAACGCAGCATGTCATTCTCAATGGAGAGAAGTCTCCCGAAGTAAGAGTGATTTCAGGTGTGCCGCAGGGGAGTGTCGTAGGACCGTTGCTATTCACAATATACATAAATGATCTTGTGGATGACATCGGAAGTTCACTGAGGCTTTTTGCGGATGATGCTGTGGTATATCGAGAGGTTGTAACATTGGAAAATTGTACTGAAATGCAGGAGGATCTGCAGCGAATTGGCGCATTGTGCAGAGAATGGCAGTTGAATCTCAACGTAGACAAGTGTAATGTGCTGAGAATACATAGAAAGATAGATCCCTTATCATTTAGCTACAATATAGCAGGTCAGCAACTGGAAGCAGTTAATTCCATAAATTATCTGGGAGTACGCATTAGGAGTGATTTAAAATGGAATGATCATATAAAGTTGATCGTTGGTAAAGCAGATGCCAGATTGAGATTCATTGGAAGAATCCTAAGGAAATGCAGTCCTAAAACAAAGGAAGTAGGTTACAGTACGCTTGTTCGCCCACTGCTTGAATACTGACTGCTCAGCAGTGTGGGATCCGTACCAGATAGGGTTGATAGAAGAGATAGAGAAGATCCAACGGAGAGCAGAGTGCTTCGTTACAGGATCATTTAGCAATCACGAAAGCGTTACGGAGATGATAGATAAACTCCAGTGGAAGACTCTGCAGGAGAGACGCTCAGTAGCTCGGTACGGGCTTTTGTTGAAGTTTCGAGAACATACCTTCACCGAAGAGTCAAGCAGTATATTGCTCCCTCCTACGTATATCTCGCGAAGAGACCATGAGGATAAAATCAGAGAGATTAGAGCCCACACAGATGTATACCGACAATCCTTCTCCCCACGAACAATACGAGACTGGAATAGAAGGGAGAACCGATAGAGGTACTCAAGGTACCCTCTGCCACACACCGTCAGGTGGCTTGCGGAGTATGGATGTAGATCTAGTAGATATGTAGATCTAGAATGTAGCTACTGTACATGACTGCATTGGTCAGGAGGATGTAAAGTAGCAAGAAGATGGGACTCCTGACGGCCATGTGGCACTATCGAGAGGAAAGACCATCGTGTTCGGTGTATGACTCTGGCGCATCGTACTCCATCTGCAGCCTCAGTTTGAGCAGCAGTTGGCACCAAAGCGACACAACGGACGACTACAGATCGATTACATGGAGGGCTGCTCCGAGCCAGGCGCTTTGTAGCGTGCATTCCACTGACCCCCCAAGACACAGACATTTGCGACTTCAATAGCGTCGTGCGGGAGTTCACTGTAGGGCAGGGTGGAGGTCAGTTGGGCTTTCTAATGAGAGCTGGCCCTGCCTCGGCGCCAGTGATGGGCGTGTGTTGTCTCACAACCAGGTTTCATCTCTCAGAATTGTTAGAGAAGCATCTGACCGGCCCCTACTGGAGAATGAACGTCGACTTTCAGATGGTTGTTGTACTGTGACTCAGACCTGGAGCCTGTTTTCCTTTATGCCGGTTTCAACAGATCGATTTACCGCTGGTACAAATACGTAGATGACCATGGTGACGTTGGGAAAAGTAATAAGTACCAGTGTTGTGTGTGTCTTTGGTATCTCGAACAAAACCTTACATTTTGAACCACTCTCGTATTTTCTGAGCAAAGCGCAATGTTGATACTGGAGGAAAACGGCTGTTTCAACTTGCTTATCCTAGCTTCAGAAGTCTACGCACGGATTACGTTTTGACATACGTAATGCCATTTTCGAATTTTTGAGGCTAATATAATTTCGAGAACAATTTTTAAAATTATTACTTGTTGAGTGTTTATGGGGTGTACTGTATCGACATCCTCTACACAACGCCTGTCGAAAAAGGCAATAAATAAAAAAACTGAATGAAAAAGACAAAGCTGTTCGCATGACTAAAAATAATATGTTGTATTAAGACGGAATGTTCTCTGCGTGTTTATGGTTTACTTTAGTTAAATTTTTTCCGTTATCTGAAATTCGTATATTTTATATATGGAACTTGTATATATTTTGTAATTTAAGAACTGTGCCTATTGAAATTCATATACAATCAGAGGAACAGGGAGTAGTGGAGTCGAGAGAGAAATATGGCGTTTGCTGGTGTGGTCGGTGGCACCTCGCGCAAGAGGGCCAAAAAGTTACACGAAATGATACTAAGAACTAATTATTTGCGTAGAATGATCTTTAAAGTCAAGAACGGTAAAGTCAGGGCAGGAGAAATGGCATTCTGGTAAATTGTTTGGTGACGTGATGCCTGAGAGACATTTGTAAAAGACACAAAAAGTTTATCATTTTTGTGGAAAGCAGTTTAAGATGACTTTAGACTGTTGGATTTTGAAGGGTTAAGTATAAGAGGAATTGCTAAAGAACATGTTTATTCGCCGTGCTGTAATTAAACAGGAAAGAACGTTGTTAATAAAAATTTTCTGGGTTTGTGACCGCATTGTCAATACGTACAACTATATATTGACAATACGATCACAAACCCAAAAAAATTTTATTGACTGTGACAATGGCTGCGGAAGCCCACGTTTATAAGAAAGGACGTTATTGGAGGGGTCATTTATACAAACAATATTGTGAATGGAAGAATAAGAGTGTGTGGTTAAATTATAGGAGAACATACTTGCACATCGGATTTAGTAAGCGATCGATCATGTGTTCAATTACGAATGAAACCGGTGTCCGGGAGCAATTAATATCCATCCTGTCACAAAACGTTCAATGGATGTTTGATTCCTGGGAACTGTTATATCACAGCAATGCATCACTCATTGAGCTTAACTGTGAATTTCATTATGTTCAAATTTGAGGAATCGCTATACTGGCTATAGGCAGCCAGTGGACTAGAGATCGTAGCATCACTCGCCACTACATACATCTGATAGAAACAGCTTCCTTGCGTACCTCTTTGGGCACCGAAAAATATTGACAGTAAACAGAGTTGCGAGCAAAATAAACTGTGCAAACATCAATTCACACACACACACACACACACACAAACACACACACACACACACACACACATACAAATAAATACGTACACATACACAAAATTTTAATGTCTGACCGGCAAGATGGATGATATTGTCCCAGAAATAAACTGATATAATTCCACTCCCTCAGACCAATTGTCAGGCGAATGCCATTTTTTCCAAATGGGAACCAATCTACCCCGCTCCCAAGCGCACTGGGACATAATACTGTATAGAACAGTGACAGTATAATAAGACAGATCTCAAATATCCCTCTCTACTCTCTGGAATAGAGAAAAAGAAGCGTAAAAAAGAAAAAAAAGCACGTTTTATGGAAGGCCAATAAATTCAGAGCCAAAGAACAACACAAAACCTTGTTGTTGGCTGTCACTAAAGCGATAATCTTTTTTAATAACCAGCAGTAAACTCATTAACAACCTGTAGTGTTACGAATTTTCTAGCAGCCGGTGTTATGTATTCGAAAGAATTTTATATACGTTGTGAACTGAATTTTACGCAAAAGTAAAGAACAACAGTGGGAGGACAACAACAAAGAAGAAAATATACATTTATAGTTCGATTTCTAACAGTGATGAAATGAGACTGATGGTTTAAATTTGGCTATTACCAATTATTTTTGTTATTGGTGTTCACTTTGAAAATAAAACTTGTTTGAGTCAACACACGTCTCATTACACTGCTTACAACATTTCTGAATGACATTTTCAAAGACTCCGCTGTGTTTTTCTTCCGTGAGAGAGCTATAACACGTATAACACATTCATAGTAAACTGATCATTAGTTAGTTTAATGTTCAATAGATCATTTGCACGATGAAAAATAGTAATATGGAAGAAGTAATTTTTCATTCACATCGCAAATTAATTTGTGAATATAGCCAAATTTTGAATATTTATAATTTATTATTATTATTATCATTAAATACGCAGATGTGAGTTAATAATTCCTAGCCACCACCTTTTATACGTTACGATAACACGAATTATTCTACAGAATGCAAGAGTTGTCAAGGAGAAACTATTTTAGTTTGTTTTCAAATTGTATTTTGCTGTCTGTCAGTCATTTTATATCACTGGGTAAGTGATCAAAAATTCCAGTTGCAGCATTGTGCACCCCTTTTTGTGCTAAAGAGAACCTTAAAGTGGAATAATGAATGTCATTTTTCCTTCTAGTAGGGATTGTAATTATGTACATCATTGTTCCTCGTAACTACAGTTATTTACAATAAACTTCATGAGGGAATAAATATATTGTGATGCAGTAGTTAGAATATCGCCGGCTGGTGTGATCGAGCGGATCTAGACGCCTCAGTCTGGAACCGCGCGACCGCTACTATCGCAGGTTCGAATCCTGCCTCGGGCATGGATGTGTGTGATGTCTTTAGGTTAGTCAGGTTTAAGTAGTTCTAAGTTGTAGGGGACTGGTGACCTCAGATGTTAAGTCCCATAGTGCTCAGAGCCATTTTAACCAGTCAGAGTGCTCAACTTCGCAATCAGACGTCCGTACGATGTTTATGGGTGAGCACCACATATTATTCTTACAGCACGTCTTTGAGCAATGAAGACTTTCTATCTTGAAGACGAGTTACCCCAGAACATAATTCCATATGCCATTACTGAATGGAATTATGTCAACTTAGCGATTTGTCTCTTCCCAATATTTACAATGATTCTAAGTGCAAACGTTCTTTTAGGAGTTCTAAAATGTGCTTTTCCCAGTTTAAATTCTCGTCAATATGGACACCTAAAATTTCTGAATTTTCCTCCCTCTTTATTATTTTCTCGTCGTGTGTTACGCTTATCATTAGTGTAGTACCTATAGATGTGCATAACGGAAAATGTTGTGTCTTTTTAAAATTGGGAGTGAGACCATTTGCAGAAAACCAGTCAATAATACTGTTAAGGAGACTGATTACCATTTCTTCTGTTGCTGTATGTATCGTTCATTGTCGCTGAGCTACTCAAACAAGTTAGATTTTGTTTGGATGGGAAAACAGTCGGGTGCTAATACTGTACGACAAATAGCTCCTTAGTAATGCGAATTGTCTCTTTTAACTTTTATCAGAACTCGTACATCAATGTAAAACATGATACAACCCTGTGTGGCGATTAGCTCATGGCTCTCAAAGTAAATGAAGCGCAAAGGAACCCGTGTTCGTGTTATTTCTCATACGCCCACAAAATATTTAGTGACTGGAGAGAAGTCTATCATGTGCTTTTCACACGGATTCTTCGTAGGGATTTTTCACTTGGAGTACTTGACTTGTAATATGTATCCTAACGGTAGGATCATGAAGAAGTCGAAAAAAGGCCCGTGGCGAAGACGTTTCCCCAGAATTATTGAGTTTCTTCAGAGAGATATAACAAAACTGTCCCGCCTGGTATCCAAGATATATGAGTCAAACGAAATACTCCGACTTCTAGAATATTATAATAATTCCAATTCCAAAATAGCCAGGCCCTGACGGGTCTAAATATTATCCAGCTGTACCTTTAGTAAGTCATGGTTGCAAGATATCAACGAGAGTTACTTACTGGAAAATGTAAAAACTGGTAGAAGCTCACCTTGGGGAAGACACAGGGACGTAGAACATTAAAGGGAAACAGTAGCTGAGGAGGGACTGAGACAGGGGTTTGTAGCCTATCCCTGACGTTATTCAATCTACATTTTGAGTAAACAGTAAAGAAACCAAGGACAAGCTTGGAAAGGAAATTTAAGTTCAGGGAGTAGAAATAAAATTTCATGGATTGCCGATAACATCGAAATTCTGTCAGAGACGGAAAACGACCACGAAGATCAATTGAAAGGAGTAGATAATGTCTTGAAAGGAGATTATTAGATGAACACGAACAAAGGTAAAACTAGGCCAATGTACAGTAGCCAAACTAAGACTTGCAATTCTGAGGGTATTAGGTTAGAAAATGAGACGCTACAAGTAGTAGATGACTTATGTTCTTTGAGCACCAAAATAAATGAGTATGGCCGAAGTAAATAGAATATAAAACGCAGATTGACAAAATATAAATTGAAACGTTAGGAAGTCTTTTCTGGAGGTATTTGTCCGGAGTGTAGCCTTGGACAGAAGTGAAACATGGACGATAAACAATTCAGACAAGATGAGAATAGAACCTTTTGAAATGAATTTAGTGCTACAGGACAATGCCGAAAATTAGATAGGTAGACTGGAGTGTCAGCATTTTCAAAACGTCTAAAAGGGACATATGCATCGGACATTTAGGACTCCTCAACTACGTAGTGACGTGAAAATGAGAAATATTTTTGAAAATAAGAGTAGAAGAAAGTGACAAAAACTGTGGTAAAATCTGACCCTCTGAAATTACTCAAACGTTATTAAAATCGTGGCTATTTAAGCTGAAAACATGGACATTACAGAAAGTACCGTTGCAACATACCTAGTTTCTTGTCGCCGTTGAAGAGGTTTTCGAAGCGTGCACCACCCTTAGCTGCAGTCACCCTTAACGTGTGCTCTTTGCCTCTGATGTACTGCTTGCCGTCAGACTTCCTGAATAGGTCGTGTTTGAACGTGTAAGACGCGTGCACACCGTCTGAAACACACAGTGCCCTCTGAAGAGACAAGCTGTTACAGCACTTTTTGATTTTTTCCATCCTTATTTAACAGTGAGCCGTAAACTTGCTTACCAAGAGTGATATTTGCTTTCCCTTTTCCCGTAATCGGTACCACCAATACCTTCCCCTGGATCTCATAGTTTCCCACAATTTCAACATGTGGTACAGACAGGTTGATTTTCATAGTGTGCGTTGGTATCTCCAATCTGGAAAGTTAAACAGGGAATAATTGCTAGTCATCTTTTGCTCTCAGAGCGTAGGGAGGAAAATTTTCAAATTCATCATAAACGTTCAGCACATATTACAGCAGATGTCCTTAACTGTAAGAAAAGCTGTTGCTGCAGCAGTTTCTCTCAAGCAAAATACAGGTATCGTGGCTGACGTTGTTCGCCATTCTGGTTGTTAAAAAGCTCCAACTTCCTTCTAGACCTTCACAAACATAGACAGTATCATGCTAGAGAATCTACACTGCCTGAAAAAAAAAAAAAAAAAAAAAAAAAAAAAAAAAAAAAAAAAAAAAAGGGGCACCCACGAGACATGGTCAGATGTCAAGGTAGACTCATACACGTACACAACATGGGCGGGTTTGTAAACGATTACAGTTGTCATTCTGTGTAACGCTCGCCAGCAGAGTGTGTTAGTGTTATTCGTGTTAAGTGTTGTTAGCGGACTTGTTATGTTATGTAAGAGGCATGAATAGCGCCAGATGTTAAGTATTCACTGTGAAGGGCAAGGGATGCAGCATACTCGTTTGAGACAGCATTATCAGCATCTGACTGAGTTTGAAAGGGCCTCACTGCGTGTCCCCATTTAGATGGCTGATCAAATCGAACAATAACCAAATTTTTAGGGCAGCTGTATGTGACAGTGGCCAAATATTGGACTGCATAGGAACATGAGGGTAGGCATATTTATTGTCAAGGTTCCATCTGACCATCACGAGAGACGATCGTTTTATTATGCGCTAAGCACATTACAGTACCTTCATATCTGTACGTGCCATCTGAGAGCAAGTAATGGACTCCCTGTAACATGTGTCGTCCTGTTCCACTGATCGGGAACTAGCAGCAGCCAGGCCAGGGAACTACCGTCCCATACGTGGGCTGCCATTAACGTCACAACACAAACAGTTGCCTTTGAAATGGTGCCATGGTTGGGAAGGAAGGACTGCTGATGAGTCGCATCGTACTGTGTTCAGCAATGAATCATGGTTCTGCACTATCCCAGATGACCACCATCAGCGAGTATGGTGGCAACCTGAAGAACCCATTCTGTTAACGTTTTGGAGAGGCACAGCAGTGTCACTCTTGGCGTCATAGTGCGAGGAGCATCCGGTGACGGCGGGAAATGATTCCAGGAACTTTGACAGCACAATCGTTTGTCACGGATACCCTGCATCCTAGTGTATTATTCCTCGACTGACAGTATCTTGATGCCTTTTTTCAACAGGACAATACTTCCCCACCCATGGTACATGTCTCTGTAAATTGGATGTGTGAAGTTGATGTACTCCCATGGCCAGCAAGATCCTCAGAGCTGTCCTTGAAAGAAGATGTGAGGGACCTGCTCGAACACTAAAGTGCGTGTCATTTACGACGGCGGCCGAGTTTAGGTTCGTTCTGCGCATCTGACGTCACAAAACACAGTCAGCCAATGAACAGAGAACGACGTTGCCAGAGCTCGACTGCAGTGCAGAGCACGGACGAGTGTCTTCAGTTTTAGAAACGTTCAGTCATAAATAAAGCAATTGAGCAAAAGCAATGTCTTGATAGCAGAATTTATTTTATAGAAAGTTTGGAAAAAGCATTCTTTATACCAATTGCTTCATATTCTATTAATTAATTAAACCAAACAAGCAATAAGCCGCCTAATTCAGACGATAGCAAGGAAAGGTGTTTGTATCATTCTCATTAACCGCTTTTTCGCAATAAAGAACAGCGGTAATTGTTTATTTCCTATTGTACTTCGACGAAACGTGAGTAATTCATAGTCATACCAACAGTGTTTGTCGGTATTTTGCATCATATTTTAAAATACCCCAGAAAGTCTAGTGCATGCTGCGCTCTGTTAGCGTAATGGTTAAAGTGTTCAGCTGATGAGCGAAAGATTCTGAATTCAAACCTTGTTCGGTGCTTGATATTTTCTTTATTTAAAAACAATATCGAAGTATCTTACTTCATGAATTTTGTTTGCTTGAATGTAATTTTTTGAAATTTCTAGTGGCAACTAAAATCTACCATACGGAAAGTATACGCTATGGACTTTTACCTCTGCAAACTCTTCAAAATTTCGTGCAATGGTTTACTACATTTAATGCTGCACAATAACTGCGTTGAACATCGAAACAAAACTAAGTCATTTATGCATAAAAGAAGGTTGTATACACGGAAGAAGCCTGGAGATACTGACAGATTTCAGATAGATTATATAATGGTAAGACAGAGATTTAGGAACCAGGTTTTAAATTGTAAGACATTTCCAGGGGCAGATGTGGACTCTGACCACAATCTATTGCTTATGAACTGCAGATTAAAACTGAAGAAATCGCAAAAAGGTGGGAATTTAAGGAGATGAGACCTGGATAAACGGACTCAACCAGAGGTTGTTCAGAGTTTCAGGGAGAGCGTAAGGGAACAAATAGCAGGAATGGGGAAAAGAAATACAGTAGAAGAAAAATGGGTAGCTTTGAGGGATGAAGTAGTGAAGGCAGCAGAGGATCAAGTAGGTAAAAAGTCGAGGGCTAGTAGAAATCCTTGGGTAAACGAAGAAATATTGAATATAATTGATGAAAGGAGAAAATATAAAAATGCAGTAAATGAAGCAGGCAAAAAGGAATACAAACGTCTCAAAAATGAGATCGACAGGAAGTGCAAAATAGCTAAGCAGGGATGGCTAGAGGATAAATGTAAGGATGTAGAGGCTTATCTCACTAGGGGTAAGATAGATACTGCCTACAGGAAAATTAAAGAGACCGTTGGAGAAAAGAGAACCACTTGTATGAATATCAAGGGCTCAGATGGAAACCCAGTTCTAAGCAAAGAGGGGAAAGCAGAAAGGTGGAAGGAGTATATAGAGGGTCTATACAAGAGCGATGTACTAGAGGGCAATATTATGGAAATGGAAGAGGGTGTAGATGAAGATGAAATGGGAGATACGATACTGAGCGAAGAGTTTGACAGAGCACTGAAAGACCTGAGTCGAAACAAGGGCGCGGGAGTAGACAACATTCCATTAGAACTACTGATGGCCTTGGGAGAGCCAGTCCTGAAAAACTCTACCATCTGGTGAGCAAGATGTACGAGACAGGCGAAATACCCTCAGACTTCAAAAAGAATATAATAATTCCAATCCCAAAGAAAGCAGGTGTTGACAGATGTGAAAATTACCGAACTATCAGTTTAATAAGTCACCGCTGCAAAATACTAATGCGAATTCTTTACAGACGAATGGAAAAACTAGTAGAAGCCGACCTAGGGGAAGATCAGTTTGGATTCCGTAGAAATATTGGAACACGTGAGGCAATACTGACCCTACGACTTATCTTAGAAGCTAGATTAAGTTAAGGCAAACCTACGTTTCTAGCATTTGTAGACTTAGAGAACCTTTTGACAATGTTGACTGGAATACTCTCTTTCAAATTCTGAAGGTGGCAGGGGTAAAATACAGGGAGTGAAAGACTATTTACAATTTGTATAGAAACCAAATGGCAGTTGTAAGAGTTGAGGGGCATGAAAGGGAAGCAGTGGTTGGGAAGGGAGTGAGACAGGGTTGTAGCCTATCCCCGATGTTATGCAATCTGTATATTGAGCAAGCAGTGAAGGAAACAAAAGAAAAATTCGGAGTAGGTATTACAATTCATGGAGAAGAAATAAAAACTTTGAGGTTTACCGATGACCTTGTAATTCTGTCAGAGACAGCAAAGGACTTGTAAGAGCCGTTGAACGGAATGGATAGTGTCTTGAAATGAGGATATAAGATGAACATTAACAAAAGCAAAACGAGGATAATGGAATGTAGTCGAATTATGTTGGGTGATGCTGAGGCTATTAGATTAGGAAATGAGACACTTAAAGTAGTAAAGGAGTTTTGCTATTTGAGGCGCAAAATAACTAATGATGGTCGAAGTAGAGAGGATATAAAATGTAGACTGGCAATGGGAAGGAAAGCGTTTCTGAAGAAGAGAAATTTGTTAACATCGAGTATAGATTTGAGTGTCAGGAAGTCGTTTCTGAAAGTATTTGTACGGAGTGTAGCCATATATGGAAGTGAAACATGGACAATAAATAGTTTAGACAAGAAGAGAATAGAAGCTTTCGAAATGTGGTGCTACAGAAGAATGCTGAAGATTAGATGGGTAGATCACATAACTAATCAGGAGGTGTTGGATAGGACTGGGGAGAAGAGAATTTTGCGGCACAACTTGACTAGAAGATGGGATCGGTTGGTAGGACATGTTCTGAGGCATCAAGGGATCACCAATTTAGTACTGGAGGGCAGCATAGAGGGTAAAAATCGTAGAGGGAGACCAAGAGATGAATACACTAAGCAGATTCAGAAGGATGTAGGTTGCAGTAGGTACTGGGAGATGAAGAAGCTTGTACAGGATAGAGTAGCATGGAGAGCTGCATCAAACCAGTCTCAGGACTGAAGACCACAGCAACAACAACAACGGGGGGAAGGTATCAGTCAAGAAGATGTGTAAAAATCAAATTTTTGGACCAAATGGTTTTAGTGAAATCGAATGATAAGTGTGTCAAAGCAGTCGGAACACCATGCGTCTGCACTGGCGAGCAGTGCAGTGCTGACAAAATCGCGCACAGCGCGGAATGCGGGGAGCACGTCTCCGTAGCACCGAAAGGGTTAATGCGGCCGTGGTGGCTTCATAAACTGCGCGCTCCCCCCTAAACGTAAGTTTGCTTGGCGTGTACAACTGGCAACGCAGCAATCTCCCGCGTCTGAGCGGGCATGCGCGAACCGTCAAGATAAAAGAATTGAACTATAGCTCCGTCCCAGTGCTAGACGTAGCAGTTTATGGGCCATCATGCTTCAGAAGAGGATACAATTGCTTTACGAATCCCTTTCCAATCGAATACGAGCATGCATCCAGACCAGAGGGAAAGGGGGGGGGGGGTAAACATCATGCTCATAAGAGAGCTTGTACTGCGAAGTTCTTTGCAAATTTTTGTAATCACGGAAATACTATCACATATCTTCTCAAGCCATAAAGTTTCATTTCATTTTTTGTTCCTCATCTCGACGCTTTTTTTTTGTCAGACAGTGTATTTTTAAGTCTATGTATTATAAAATTTTAAGTGACTACTGCAGTATTGATAGATCTAATCTGGGAAATTCCCTTAGTTCCTCACTCGTATTCCTGACTGTATACTGAATACTTTCTTACCTAATACATCAGCAATTTACGCTACTGGCCATTAAAATTTGTACACCAAGAAAAAATGCAGATGATAAAAGGGTATTCATTGGACAAATATATTACACTAGAACTGAATGCGATTACATTTTCACGCAATTTGGGTGCATAGATCCTGAGAAATCAGTACCTAGAACAACCGCCTCTGGCCGTAATAACAGCCTTGATACGCCTGGGAATTGAGTCAAACAGACCTTGGATGGCGTGTACAGGTATAGCTGCCTATGCAGCTTCAACACGATACCACAGTTCATCAAGAGTAGTGACTGGCGCATTATGACAAGCCAGTTGCTCGGCCACCATCAACCAGACGTTTTCAGTTGGTGAGAGATCTGGAGATTGAGCTGACCAAGGCAGCAGTCGAACATTTTCTGTATCCAGAAAGGCCCGTACAGGACCTGCAACATGCGGTCGTGCATTATCCTGCTGAAAAGTAGGGTTTCGCAGGGATCGAATGAAGGGTAGAGCCACGGGTCGTAACACATCTGAAATGTAACGTCCACTGTTCAAAGTGCCGTCATTGCGAACAAGAGGTGACAGAGACGCGTAATGAATGGCACCCCATACCATCACGCCGGGTGATACGCCAGTGTGGCGATGACGAATACACGCATCCAATGTGCGTTCATCGCGATGACGCCAAACACGGATGCGACCATCATGATGCTGTAAACAGAACCTGGATTCACCCAAAAAAATGACGTTTTGCCATTTTTGCGCCCAGGTTCGTCCTTGAGTACACCATCGCAGACGCTCCTGCCTGTGATGCAGCGTCAAGGGTAACCGCAGCCATGGTCTCTGTTTGCCGCTGCAAACGTCGTCGAACTGTTCGTGCGGATGGTTGTTGTCTTGCAAACGTCCCCATCTGTTGACTCAGGGATCGAGACGTGGATGCACGATCCGTTACATCCATGCGGATTAGATGCCTGTCATCTCGACTGCTAGTGATACGAGGCCTTTGGGATCCAGCACGGCGTTCCGTATTACCCTCTGAACCCACCGATTCCATATTCTGCTAACAGTCATTGGATCTCGACCAATGCGAGCAGCAATGTCGCGATACGATAAACCGCTGTCGTGATAGGCTACAATTCGACCTTTATCAATGTCGGAAACGTGATGGTACGCATTTCTCCTCCTTACACGAGGCATCACAACAACGTTTCACGAGGCAACGCCGGTCAACTGCTGTTTGTGTATGAGAAATCGGTTGGAAACTTTCCTTATGTCAGCACGTTGTAGGTGTTGCCACCGGCGCCAACCTTGTGCGAATGCTCTGAAAAGCTAACCATTTGCATATCACAGCATCTTCTTCCTGTCGGGTAATTTCGCGTCTGTAGCACGTCATCTTTGTGTTGTAGCAATTTTAATGGCCAGTAGTGTATAACGCACAATGGTATCATGAGGGCACTTGACCAGATGAGACCTCACCACACTCAGAAATGCTTCGTTGTGGGGATTCTCTTTAAGCTATTCAGTGTATCTATCTAACAAAAAAACAAGCCCAGAAGGTGTGCAATATCCTTATCTGCCGACAAAAACATTGAGAGAAAGTGTCATTCACCCTGGAATTTAGGAACATGGAAATTCAAGAGGATGAGTTAGCTTTTGTGCAATTAAGGTACCTGTAGGAGTGACATTGATAAAATGTGTCATCAATGTGCATGCCAACATTTTGCTGTTCAGATTCCAATCATGTGTCAGTGAGAGTAAGAATCACTGAAAGCGAGGGACTATAAGCCGTAGCCAGTAAAACCAGCTTTTTTCAGGTACCGAAGAGAAATGGAGTCCTCCTCAAGCTGAAAAACTGTCCTCTGCACATGGGTTTCTTTCCTGGGGTGTTCCGCCACAGTTCCACCTGGTAAAATTACTCTTGCAATGGACCCAGTAAACCGACATCATGAGGAGGGTAACTCCAGGCATCTCAATAACCCCAAAGGAAAAGGAGTTCTTCAGTAGCCAAGAACATGTACTCAGTAATCTGACATTGCAGAACACACTGTCCAAATACTTATGACAAGAGAAGTTATGACACATTACAACACTAACAGCGCTTCTGGAGGCGCTGATCTACTGCGAAAGATATGATGTCACGATATCTTAATAGTTACAACTGGCAGGTCAGACCTGTTATAACTTAGTGAGCGGGAACACAGCCAAATCAGAAACACTAGCCCAAAGGTCGACAATACAATTACTGAAATTTCTTTCGAAAGCCAAATTTTTATACTTTTGGTCAAAGATAGCACGTTATTATGAACTGGATTACGGTACTTCTGAACTAGCGTTTGCTATAAACGTTTTCAGTCTGACTGAGATACATTCTCTGAGGTCAACCCCTTCCAACTCTCCCATACACTTCATAATGTTTATAAGTACCACGGATAAATAATTAATATACACACATTTATTACCCATAAAATGTGAAGTGTGTGGCCTACGTTAGTTTCCCAGATTATAGGCTGTAACAGTGAAGATTAAATAAATAGACGAAACGCGAAGTTATTTATTTTATCTTCTTTTCTTCATCCTCTGTATATTCAAACAATCTCAACATATCTTCCCCATTACTCGACCCCGCACCTTCACTCACTCCACAATGCTCTCAAAAATTAACTTAATAAACTTTAAGTAAAGGTTTAAGTCTTAGTTGAAGTATGAATGTCAATCAATATCACACTTAATAGAGATATAATTTACTGAAGTAAATGGTTGTAGTTTCATCATAAGTTGCTTTTTTATTTCTTCATGGTGACTATTTTTGGACACCTTTGTCCATTTTCAAACAATCTTACAAATAAAAACACAGTTGGACTGACAGTTTTATACAAACAAGGCATACATATTTGCAATACAATTATATTAAACTAATATATATGTGAGGTATACAGATTTTTCATTGTTATTTAGTTATATGAGTTGCACGGTTGTATGTGTGACAATACAGGCGAAAGTTTATGTACAAAACAGCCCCTTCAGTTATGATAAAAGTGACACTCTGGCCGACTCAACAACAGTAAGTAGACCACACAAGACAGGCATTGGAGAAATGGCATGCACAGACAACGGTGGTTACCATGTAAAACCCATCCTTTTTTATTTTTGAGTCATCAGTCTTCTGACTGGTTTGATGTGGCCCGCCACGAATTCCTCTCCTGTGCCAACCTCGTCATCTCAGAGTAGCATTGCAGCCTACATGTCCTGTTAGCGTAAGCAGGGCTATGCCCGAACCGTTCAGTGAATTCGAAAGTAAAATTCTGTGTACCGACTTGACAGAAAACCCTAGGAAGTTCTGGTCTTACGTTAAATCAGTAAGTGGATCGAAACAGCATATCCAGACACTCTGGGATGATAATGGCATTGAAACAGAGGATGACACGCGTAAAGCTGAAATACTAAACACCTTTTTCCAAAGCTGTTTCACAGAGGAAGACCGCACTGCAGTTCCTTCCCTAAATCCTCGCACGAACGAAAAAATGGCTGACATCGAAATAAGTGTCCAAGGAATAGAAAAGCAACTGGAACCACTCAACAGAGGAAAGTCCACTGGGCCTGACGGGATACCAGTCCGATTCTACACAGAGTACGCGAAAGATCTTGCCCCCCCCCCCCCCCCTTCTAACAGCCGTGTACTGCAAGTCTCTAGAGGAACGGAAGGTTCCAAATGATTGGAAAAGAGCACAGGTAGTTCCAGTTTTCAAGAAGGGTCGTCAAGCACATGCGCAAAACTATAGGCCTATATCTCTGACATCGATCTGTTGTAGAATTTTAGAACATGTTTTTTGCTCCCGTATTATGTCATTTCTGGAAACCCAGAATCTACTCTGTAAGAATCAACATGGATTCCGGAAACAGCGATCGTGTGAGACCCAACTCGCTTTATTTGTTCATGCGACTCAGAAAATATCAGATACAGGCTCCCAGGTAGATGCCATTTTCCTTGACTTCCGGAAGGCGTTAGATACAGTTCCGTACTGTCGCCTGATAAACAAAGTAAGAGCCTACGGAAATTCGGACCAGCTGTGTGGCTGGATTGAAGAGTTTTTAGCAAACAGAACACAGCATGTTGTTCTCAATGGAGAGACATCTACAGACGTTAAAGTAACCTCTGGCGTGCCACAGGGGAGTGTTATGGGACCATTGCTTTTCACAATATACCTATAAATGACCTAGTAGATAGTGTCCGAAGTTCCTTACGGCTTTTCGCGGATGATGCTGTAGTATACAGAGACGTTGCATCATTAGAAAATTGCAGCGAAATTCAGGAAGATCTGCAGCGGATAGGCACTTGCTGCAGGGATTGGCAACTGACCCTTAACATAGACAAATGTAATGTATTGCGAATAGATAGAAACAAGGATCCTTTATTGTATGATTATATGGTAGCGGATCAAACACTGGTAGCAGTTACTTCTGTAAAATATCTGGGAATATGCGTATGGAACGATTTGAAGCGGAATGATCATATAAAATTAATTGTTGGTAAGGTGGGTGACAGGTTGAGATTCGCTGGGAGAGTCCTTGTAGTCCACCAACAAAGGAGGTGGCTTACAAAACACTCGTTCGACCTATACCTGAGTATTGCTCATCAGTGTGGGATCCGTACCAGGTCGGGTTGACAGAGGAGATAGAGAAGATGCAAAGAAGAGCGGCGCGTTTCGTCACAGGGTTACTTGGTAAGCGTGATAGCGTTACGGAGATGTTTAGCAAACTCAAGTGGCAGACTCTGCAAGAGAGGCGCTCTGCATCGCGGTGTAGCTTGCTGTCCAGGTTTCGAGAGGGTGAGTTTCTGGATGAGGTATCGAATATATTGCTTCCCCCTACTTACACCTCCCGAGGAGATCACGAATGTAAAATTAGAGAGATTCGAGCGCGCACGAAGGCTTTCCGGCAGTCGTTCTTCCCGCGAACCATACGCGACTGGAACAGGAAAGGGAGGTAATGACAGCGGCACGTAAAGTGCCCTCCGCCACACACCGTTGGGTGGCTTGCGGAGTATAAATGTAGATGTAGATGTACATCTTCAATTATTTGCTCGATGTACCCTAATCTCTATTTCCCTCTACAGCTCCCTCTAATACCTGGAAGCCATTCCGTGATGTCTAAACAGATATTCTACCGTCCTGGTCCCTCTTCTTGTCAGTGTTTCCCATGTATTTCTTTCCTCGCCATTTCTCTGGAGGGCTTCCTCATTCTTTACCTAATCCATCCACCTAATTTTCAACATTCTTCTGTAGCATCACATCTTAAATGCTTCGATTCTGTTCTGTTCCTGTTTTCCCATAGTCGATGTTTCACTACCATGTAATGTTATGCTCCATACGTACATTCTCAGAAATTTATTCCTCAGCTTAAGGCCTACGTTTGATACTAGTGGACTTCTCTTGGCCAGGAATGTCCTTTGTAGACTACGAGCTGCGGACAGATGGGGGACTAGTCCAGAATCTTTTGCTCATGGAGAGATCTTCATGACAGTTTTTCGGTAACAGGCCACATGTCCTGTGGATACGTATTATGTGTCTTTCAAGCAGTGATTTCCATTGCCCTCTGCGTCCTCAGCCGTTGATTATTGCTGATTCTTCCGCCTTTAGGTGTAGTTCCCAGGGGCAAGAGAGTGCCCTGAACCTCTGTCTGCCCCTGCTCCCTCTTTGACGAGGCCTTTGGCCGAATGAGGGTGACTTCTAAAGTCATTTCTGATAATTTTTAATTATATATCTAAGCGATGGCGGGGTTCGAACCCAGGACCTAGGATCTTTTGATAACTAATCAAAGACGGTAGCTCTGGACCCTAGAGGCCGCTGACAACAGACCCTACAGTTGCAAGAGCTGCGCTCAATAGTTGTACTTTTATGCATGACACACAACTGATGCCCAGTTCTGGAAAAGTTACATGTGTTTACTACAACACAAGACGAGAAAGTGCGGCAGCACCCACACCAAAAAGAAGTTAACCTGTCAGTTGTGGACCTATATTTTATCTGGACCATGCTGCAATTTCGTAAATATATTTTAGTTATAAAATTAAATTATGAGATTTCCATGAAATTAAATCATGGCAATAAGTGACGAACACTAATGTGAACAACGACGTTGCATCTCCATGGACAGTTGGGTAAGTCGAGTTTCTATGTCATTGTTTTTAATCTTAGGCGTAATTCCAACTTCTAGTCAATAAGACTTCTTCTCAGTTTATTCTTGATAAGGCTCATGCTTGAAAATGGTTGTTTGCATGAATATGTGGGAACATCGAGAGCTGTAAAAGGTGAAAACCTCTCTGACGCACCAGGGAGAAGATCGTTGGGGGAGAAAAAGCAGAGACAACCAGTGCGTTTTCGACGTTGTAACGGTGTGGAAGCTCTGTAAATTCAATCTATGCAGTAAAACCATTCATACCGTGTCGTATATAATTCAGTGATGGTTCTAGTATACCTTAGTACCCCACTTTCACAATGGTGACCCAGACGTGATATGGACATGCAACATCCCGCTCCCTAGCACTCGAGCTGTCAGAATGCCGTCGGACGGAATCATAATGTCGCACGATAACGCCTTCCTCCACAGTGCCAACAGGACGAAGGCTATGCTTCGGTGATTTGGTTGTGAAGCACTGTACCGTCTTCCGTACAGCCTCGATCATTCACAGTGTGATTTTCACATCTTTGGTGACCTGAAGAAAGACATGCGTGGTCGTCATTCCTGTCAGATGAGGAATCGCAACTCTGGTTGCGGTTGTGGATCTCGTCTCCCAGTGAGATAAATGTATTGACACGTGTGGTAATTACTTTTGAATGGAACCATTCCATGGTCCCTTTGTGGTGGGTGTTCGGTTTTCATTTGCCTGTGCTCATATACATTTAAACTTATTAACAAATATCTAAATGAAAACTGAACTTCTTTCCTATTTTCAACATCGTTGAGGATACGTATCGGATCTGTGGAAGGAACAGTACCATATAGTCCTTTTTCAAATAGCTATTTTGTATATATAGGTTTAGTGCGAAAGGAAACTGTAAAATGAAAACCGCTGAAGGGATTGTAATGCCATCGCCTATCGAAGAAAGTGTAGTCTCTGTAAGAGTGCTGTGAACCATACTCGTCGCTAGAGGGACACGAGCACGTACACGCTTCGATTGTTCACTGGATTCAGTAATGCTGAAAACAGAGAAATGGAGGGTTCAAAAGGAAAGTGAAGGGGTGTAGTGCGTCCCCTGACAGCGGAAGGAGGACAGCGAATGGAAACTCATTAAACAATGGTAGAAGTGTTCGAAGAGCGCTGCATGTCCGTTGCTAGGGTCAGGGTGTTGCGCAAGTGCTTCAAGAGACGATGGATGCCGTTGGTCGATGACGCACGGCCTGGAACGCCACACCGCGTGACCGATGCTACGGTCCAGCAGTTGGACGCCCTTATTAGTGAAGGCCGGCGAGTTACGTTGACAGCCATTCCCACAGAGGTCAAACTGAGCGTGAGAACTGCAACGGAAATGCAATGTTCTCCGTACACTTGTGACATTCTTCGATGAATTTCCATTCGCCACACTCCTTCCACTGTGAGGAAACGCACCACATCTCTTTGCTCTTAATATACAGCCTCCATTTCTCTGTTTTCAGCACTACTGAGTGCTATGGACGTCGACGTGTGCACGTTTTCACCCTGTCGTCACGTAAGTGTGATCCCATGTCTCTCTAGCAGCGCGTTAGTGTCGTCAGCGCTCTAATAGGGACCGGACCACTCCTTCCGTAGACATTGGCGTATTAATACCTTCGGCGGTTTTCATTTTACAGCACTCGGCTCGTTCCTTTTTGAAAGCACCTTATTTTTTGTAAAATATCAAATGACAAACACTTTCAGTCATCTATATTTCCAATATTAGTTTACTTTTGCTAAGTGTTTCGGCGTTACACTACGCCATCTTCAGGTCCCCGAATAAAGACGACAATAATAGCAGTGTAAACTACCCAATGAAAGAGACGGTGTCAAATTTAAGAAATCAAATTGTATACAGTCGTAATACATAGTAAACATGTGACAAAAACCAAACTGTGCAGCGAGTGGCATCAAAGTTAAAGATAAATTAAAGGTTAAGATGAGAGAACAGTTACACACTGTATGAATATAAATTAGGGAATAAAATATACTGACTGAACATTAATAAAACCGACAAACTGCAGGATCCTATGAACATATATCCGGAAACAGACGGTGTGCGTACAACGACAACAAATCGTCCGGAACACAGCATAGAGATGTATCGCATCCACGTCACAACGTACACATAATCGTACTTTGGCTTACGCCATGTTGGCAGGCCACTTTCCTGGACGTTGTACTAGGGCTCGTCTCAAAATCCTGTACAACTTGGTCATCCAAATCTGCTGTACGCACAGTCCGCCGCCTCCCTGCATGAGCATCTGTCTGAAAGGGCCCATTACCTCAAAAACGCCCAAGAAGGTCCTGAAATGTTGGGTGATGTGTTCGGTGTCTGTGAGAGTACTTGTTTTTTGTATAGCCGTGCCGCCTATTGACCGTTTACACCTGCTTGGCCGTATAACAATACCATCTCGGCTTGTTGCCGACAGGAATACCGGACTATTCTGCTGCTTACAGCATTCTGCGTCAATCACAGAGCCAATAACACATGACGAGCACACAGCACGTGGTCAAAGGAACTTCCATTCGTCAGCGCCATCTATCGTGGCAAAGGTGCTTTTCTGGACACATGTTCATAGGACCTTTCTTTCTCCGTTTCCAGTCAGGAATCCGCCCTGCAGTTAGTCGGTGTTATTAATGTTCACCATGTATATACAAGGTGTACAATTTAGCTTCCGCCGTTTGCCGATAGGTGGCGACAACGGTAAGTAGCGGCCGAAAGAAACAGATCGCAGACGTCAGGCAGTTAGCTTGGACCTCGGTCAACATATCCTCATTCAAACATTAGTCGATTTGTGTCTGCATCATAAAGTTGTTCTTGATTGAAAATGCCAGTTTACGAGCCTAATTCTCGTGATTTGCGGGAGGTGTTACTGTTTTGTTTCAACATGAAGAAAACAGCGGCTGAGTCTCATCGAATGCTCTCAAGTAAGTATTGCAAGGACGCTATTAGTGAAAGAACGTGTCGTTAGTGGTTTCAACGCTTCAAGAACGGTGATTTTAACGTCAGTGGTGGAAGAGAGAATGTTTTCGAAGATGCAGAATTGGACACATTGTGGAGTGAAGACTCGCGTCAAACTCAACAAGAATTGGCACGATTAGTGGGAGTGACACAGCAAGCCATTTCAAAACGTCTCGAGGCTATGGGCGTGATTCAGAAAGAAGGAACTTGGGTTTCACGTGAGTTGAAACCAAGGGCCGTTGAACGACGTTTGTGTGTCTGTGAACAGTTGCTTCAGAGGCAAAAACGGAAGGGATTTATGCATCGCATTGTGGCCGGGGACGATAAACGGACGGCCAAACCGAATATTCACAGCTCCGAGATCATGCTCTGCATTTGGCGGGACCAGCTCGGCGTCGTGTACTATGAGGTGTTCAAACCAAGTGAAACAATAACAGGTGCTCGTTATCGAACGCAATTAATGCGTCTGAAAAGAGCATTACAAGACAAACGACCGCAGTACAGTGAGAGGCACGATAAAGTGATTTTGCAGCACGACAACGCTCGACCCCACGTTGGAGAAGAGGTCAAAACGTATTTGGAAACTATAAAATGGGAAGTCCTACCCCACCCGCCGTATTCTACAGACATTGCTCCCCATGACTATCACCTGTTTAGATCAATGGCGCATGGCCTGGCTGACCAACACTTCCGATCTCATCAAGAAGTTACAAATTGGATCGATTCATGGATCGCTTCAAAAGATGAACATCTTTTTCGACGCAGGATTCGTACACTACCCGAAAGAGGGGAGAAAATAGTGGTCAGCGATGGAAAATACTTTGAATGATACATGTGTAATCATTTCGTTTGATTAAAGCCTCAGATGGTGGGGAAAAAACGGCGGAAGCAAAGTTGTACACCTTGTAGTAGTAAAGAGAACCTACTAATCGGAGGTGAAAATTACATACTATACATAGACAACCACGGAGTCACATATTCACAAATAACCAATACATAATGCTAAAGCCACTGCCCGTGGATCAACTGAACCAAAACCATCACAGTCATTTGCTGACGAGTACAGTGTGGAGGTAAAATATTTATCATGATCATACCCATCAGCTATGACTGTGATTGTTTTGCTTCAGTTGTTTCACGGGCAATGACATACATACTGGTTGTTTGTCAACACGTGATACCGTTGTCTATGCATAACTTGTGACTTTGACCCCCAATTAGTAGGTCCTCTTTACTGTCATATAGCATACATATTTTTTTCCCTAGTTCATACTCATACAGTGTGCAACTGTTCATTCATTTTATCCCTTCTCTTCAATTTTAATGTCACTCCCTGAACAGTCTAGTTTTTGTTATATGTTTACAACAAATTACCACTGTATATAATTTGATTTCTTAAATTTTACATCATTCGTTTTGCTATGTGGTTTACGGTGTCATTATTGTTGTCTTTCCACAGGGCCTAAGTATGGCATAGTGTAATTCCAAAACTGGTAACAAAAATAGAATAAAATTGGAAATATAGACGGCTGAAGGTGATTTTGATTCGACATTTTATACTGAACAGCCGAGGTCCAGCACCCATCCTGTATAAAGACGGACTTACAGTCACCTTATATTTTGTTGTCTTGTCATGTTCAACATCATCAAAAATCTCCTAATTACGAGCCTACGGAATGTACAGTGAGTTGTATCAGTTATGTCCAGTCAACTAAGCCTTTCTTCCTCAAATTTCCGTTAAGTCACATGCAAGCCTGTTGCACATTCATATAGACTACGCAGATTTATTACCTCTCTCTGAATTCTTTCCAAGTGTGCTGTCATGTCCACTTGATAAAGACTCCAAAGGCCGGAGTAGTACTATAGAACTAGTTACATTAATGAGCTGTGTTACAGACCTGTGGTGTTTCCTGGACCAGAGCTGAATCGTTGAGAAATAAACATTAGTGACATAATAATTTTTGAGAACATTTCTCGTGGAGAAACAACGGTCTGACGAAAGGTAGTTTGAAATTAGATTACAAGCATTCCCCACTGCAAAAACATTTATTTCGGTGGTAACCGGTTTCAACCAGTATTTCACCATCCTCAGACCATCATACTGAAATATGAACATAGAATGGATTTAGAGCAGCTGTTCCGAACCTGGGGCAAATACCCCCTGAGGAGTAAAATGAAATTTTCTCAGGGGTAAAAACTAAACGATGAGATTCTCTTCCAGTCACGAAACTACATTATTTTCAAAATATCATTACTATTATCACAATTTTGTGAGACTAATATTGATTATACAAGTCATTAATAATTACTTTTTCTGAATTAGTAGCATTAATCCGGTGGAGGTTACAGGTTCTGTACAAAGTCCACCCGCTACACACGTATGTTGTGCATTTTCCTGTACATAGATGATGATAAAAGTGAGACATATACGTAACAAATGCTAAGTGTCTCAAGAAAATGCCTCCTCCAAGTTGTAGGCAGTACCTGCAGTACTCCAGAAATTACTTCATTATTCACTTCGAAACAGATAAATGAATTAACTGATAGCACGACACAGCAGTAACTACATAAGGGCTACTATAGTACTGTACACAATATTAATATTATTATTACTATTATTACTATTACTATTAGTGGCTATGGTCAGACACAAAGCACTAACAGTCTGAGGTCTTCCAATTTCTGCCATTTCAGAGGTAAGGAATGCAGCACGAACAGTAAGCATAGTGCACACATTTTAGTTTCGTTGATTTTAAATAGCTGGCTTTCTGCTCTCCTGAGGAGGAGACGTGGGTAGCATTTGCGATGCACCATGAATTCTTTCGTCATTCAGACTAACACACACACACACACACACACGCACGTAAGCTAAATATCATCCATCTTTCCTCATGTTAAAAGTTAGAGTGTTCCAAGGAAAGTATTTCATCCTACAGTTTAGTTGGTTGCTCAAGTTGGTGATAACGTGGGGGAGAGGGGACAACAGACAGCAGGGGGCAGGGGGGGGGGTAGGGCGGTGGTACTAGCTAATATCTAATTGTACTTACGGGTAATGGTCTAAGAAAGGTTGGGAAGCACTGATTTAGAGGGATGTCTGATAACAGTAGTAATATATGAAATACATCATATATAACAAATATTAAAAGAAAAAATTATACTCATGATGGAAGGTGGTGGGGGTGAATGGAGCCGGTGTTGTAACTCCACGAGCGTCAACTGATAAGGAGAGCAACGCAGCTGTAGTTTACAAACGCGATGCTCTGCGTCAGCAACAGCGATTCAGGCATACAGGACGTAAAACAGTTATTAAGATAAGGCATATACAGAACAGATACACGAACGGTTATAGCAAATGAACAAATAAGTACATTACGCTATATAAAGAAACTGCTATAAACAGCATTGCGTCCATATGTGATAAGAATATATGTAAAAGAGATAACCAATCATAATCTGCTGAGAACACCGGTAGCCATCTGTGGGGATTTATCATAAACTCCTAGATTTATATTAGCAAAGACAATAGTGGTTAAGTGATGTCAAAGGTTCCCATGCAGATGGCGTCGTCGCATCGATGTATACTATCCAGCAGA
Source organism: Schistocerca serialis cubense (assembly GCF_023864345.2). Lineage (NCBI taxonomy): Eukaryota > Metazoa > Arthropoda > Insecta > Orthoptera > Acrididae > Schistocerca > Schistocerca serialis. Next base: position 575,783,611 of record NC_064639.1, read on the forward strand.
AGACGATTTCAGAGCTGCGACAGCGATTGGATATTACAAGCGTACTGCAATACAGGTCGATATGTATAAACGCATTCCAGGAATTGGAGATTGCTTCTAGATCGTAGAGCCAGTGGAAATACTGGTTGAGTGACGCCTTTATTTACCATGGAAGCGGCGTCGAGGTGTCGACATGCAAGTTTCAACAAAACAGCTTGTCGCTGTCGCAACTTTGGTGGTCGTGGTAAGGTCCTATGGGACCAAACTGCTGAGGTCATCGGTCCCTAGTCTTACACACTACTTAATCTAACTTAAACACACACACACACACACACACACACACACACACACACACACACACACACACATGCTTGAGGGAGGACTCGAACCTCCGGTGGCAAGGCGTCTCAGACCGTGCGGCTCGCGACTTTGAATTCGTCTTGTTTTAATATTTGTTATAAATGGTGTATTTTATATATTACTATTATTGCAAAAATCGCTCTAAATCCATTGTATGTTCATATTTCCGTATGAGAGGTTCAGGATACTTACTGTCGAAAGGATATATTTAGTTTTGTTTCTTGCAAACTGAAGTGACATATCCAACAAGTGGGGACATCACATAGTGATTGATGCGTAGATATTGTCGATCGCATTGACCACATAGAGTACTTACAGCAGATAAAGAAAAGGTGTAAAAACATATTTATGCCCCGAGAGTGACTGGGAAAGAGACGTGTGCGGGTACTGACCGTACGCTGCTGATGTCGGTGGCGTGCAGGCCGATGACGTCGACGTCTCGGAGAGCGAGGCTGAGCCCGCGGCCCTGCTCCAGCAGCACCTCCGTCAGCCGCAGCGGGTCCAGCGGTTGCAGCCCGTACCTGCGGTCACCTACCAACAACCGGCGCTTCGCTCACGTGGCAGCCCCAGTAGCACATGAAGGTGATCAACACTTGTTATAAGTGTGGCAACTACTACGTGAGCCTCTGTAGCCGAGGCTGCAAATGTGCGCATGCTCGGTGAAGCTCAGCTCCCAGGTAGCCAGTTCGAATCTTGGATGTGGAAAATTTTTTCGCTTCAAGCATTTGGGCTGTAAGGAGGAGTGGTGGTGGAGTTTAACTCCCTGATATCCAGCCTTTGCAACAATGTCCATATTAAATTCCAGACCTCTCCACAGTGTCACATGGGAGGACACAAACACGACCACAGAGTCCGAAACCGAGGTGAAACATCCCCTTAGAAAAATTTATAAATGACAGCGCTGGGAAACCTCTACGTTATTTGATTTTCAAACAGTTGAGCAGAACTGAACGTACTCAGACATTTCTCTCTTTACTTATTCTGATCAATACTAAACTGACACACAATATTTTTAGCGCAACGCAACCTGACTTTCAATAATCCCTACAAAAGAATGGCCCTGACTAACAGTAAACTGTACCTTTCATGAATCACTTACCTCACAAAAATCTTTATTCCTCGAGCTACTGCAATACAGCGAGCGCCAATACTGCCAGCTAAATAAAAGATTCTAACTACTGAAGGCACTAACTACTGATAGGCATAGTTAGCAAATGAAAGATTTTGATAGAGAACAAACAACGTATTTACCTTAATGATATTCAAAAGTTATCATATATATATCAGTTCATGATATACAGTATTACAAATTTACTCTTTCTGATGGACACACGTGCAGATCGTCTGCTCTCAAAATTCTGCCATCTCTCTCCCCACATCCACCACTGCTGGCGGCTCACCTCCAACTGCGCAACGCTACGAGCTGTTCACATCCAACCGCCCAACAGTACAATAGAGAATGTTTCAACAATGCCAACCAGCCACAGACTGCACACAGCACAGTCAGTGATTTTCATACATAGCACTACCAACATAAAAACCTAAACAGCCTACTTACAGAGGAAGGAACACTAAGTGAACATGACTCAGAAGGGATCAACATGTATGGGACCAAAACCAACAATGTATGACACTGCATGGCACAACACAGTCACAAACAACACAACAATCATAAAACAAATAAACACTGGCACCACACACTAAGACTGTAGTAATAAGGTAATGTCGCTTGGGAGGAGAAGGCTCGAAGAACTTTTATTCCGAGGCTCCTCCTCTCCAATGGCATCTTGTATAGTGTTTAAAGTATACTTCTCACAAGCAGTCATGTATTGCTCGTCTTATTGTACGAAGACAAAAGTATATTCTCTTCTCTATTTAAAGCTATAATCAATGAATTTCATATATCAGAAATGTATTATGTTATTTAAGGAATAATGTATTCAATTAGCAATGAATTATATTCTATTTCAACTAACAAGTGACAAACATAAGTGTATTTCTCATGTGAAGCTAAAATTCATGTATTCCATGTATTAAGTGCTCAATCAGCATTTAATCTATATAATATGTGTAAAAATACATTAGCGCAAACCATTTCAATGAGAATAGCTTGAGGTTGTACCGAGACCTTCTCATCTGAAATGGATAGAAATAGGCCATTACTAACCAACATGCTACTTAGACTGTATTACTCATCCAAATACAGCAAAAATGGTTCAAATGGCTCTGAGCACTATGGGACTTAACAGCTGTGGTCATCAGTCCCCTAGAACTTAGAACTACTTAAACCTAACTAACCTAAGGACATCATACACATCCATGCCCGAAGCAGGATTCGAACCTGCGACCGTAGCAGTCGCGCGGTTCCGGACTGAGCGCCTAGAACCCAAATACAGCATATCACTTCCCTCTATATATTAAAAATTATTCTTAACCACGCTCATTGTGTTACATTTTATTTTTTTATTTTTCTTTGACATTTACATTGTATAAATTAAATTATATTATCATCAACTAGGTAGTAACATCCGACCCACCTTACGTTTCATGGCGCTGGGTTACCCTGTACTGTTAATGAAATAAATAAATAAATAAATAAAAGTGTATCATGAAGTGAGAGTATGTGATACAGTTGATGCTGAATAATCCATCGTATTGGGACATCAAGCCTGGCGACCCCTTTGGTGATATTCAAGGGAATAGGCTAATTTCCGCACTGAGTTTAACCACTCCCGTCTCTCATCATCACACAAACACGACGCTACTCTACACACACACCCAGTACCATCACCTACAGTCAACACAAATAAAGGGGCTGGACAAAAATATGGAAACACAAGGAGAAGTACATGCTTGAACATAAATACAGGTGCTAACCGAGCGTGCAGGTTCCGTGCTGTATTTGACCACGAATGGACACTGGAGTTATCAGCTGCGGTAAGGAACAGGGTTCTCTGTAGTTGCGAGTGCATTATGTCCTAGTTAAGTGAATTCGAACGTTGGCGAATTGTTGGTGCTCGCATGGTGGGGGCTTTCGTAGCAAAGGTAGCCGTAGTGTTCGGTATTTCAAGAGGCACTGAATCGAAGATTTATACCGCTATACAGGGAAAGGGTAAAAACGTTATGCATTAAGCCGTAATGCGGACGAAAGTCTGTATTCAGTGATCGTAACAGACGGTCATTGAATCGGATTGTGACGAAAAAACGGATGAAGCTAGCTGCAAAAGTCACTGCAGAACTGAATCTCGCACTTGCAAAGCCTGACAGCACCGAAATAATACGAAGGGAGCCCCACAAGCAGCGAACTGTGGGATGAGCAGTAATTCCAAAGCCTCATCAGTGATGCAAATGCTCATAATAGGAAACAGATGCCGAACCTATAAAACCAGCGCTCTGGTGCAATAGAAGAAGGTCGTTTCGTCGGATGAGTCTTGGTTAACACCTTTTCAACTTCTGGTTGAGTAGAAGTCCCAACATATCGGAAGTTCGGCGATGATATAGGCAGCCATGTCATGGTATTTCATGGGCACCATGGATAACTTGCAAGGTTGCATTACTGCCAAGGATTATGCGACCATTTTGGCTGTTCAGATCCACCCCAATGATGATACCGAGTTCCAAGACGACAGGGGCCCCTGCTGACACAACTCGCATCATCCAGCACTGGTTTTGTATGGACGGGGATAAACTGTCGCATTTTCCCTGGCCACAACAGCCACTAGAACTCAATATCATTGATCCTTCTGCGGCTTACTTTGGAGAGAAGAGTACGTGATTGATTTCAACTTCCACCGTCAATACCTCAACGTGTCATTATTCTGCAGGGAGAGTGGTATAAGATTCCCTTGAAAACCACATACGACCTGTATTTAACCATTCCGTGACGACTGGAAGCTGGTTTGAAAGCCAAAGGCTTTCCTTCATCGTATTAGGCTTCGCAATGTGTTTTTTTTTTTTTTTTTTGGTGTTTCCATATTTTTGTTGACTTAAGACACAAATCTCACATACCGCATGGAAAGAGTCCATTGTGTGTGGAAGTAGAAAAGCCCTTTCCGATTACGCGGCTAAATAAACCCTCAAGGCCATCATCTCTTCCCTTCCTTCTTTATGATGTGAGCTGTGTGTCCTTCGCAGGGAAAAAGTCTGAATGCTATTTAACAAGTGATCGGTTCACATAGGGTGCAGAAGACTGTTAGACTTCACGGCTGCGTCCAGCCAGTGGCGAAAAGAGGCAGGGGAACCATTGAGATGAACATCGAGGAGCTGCAGGGAGTGAGGCAGGTCGGATGAGACATAAGTCGAGACGCAGATCGGGCAAGCAGTTTCGAGAACATTCACCGGATGATATTACGTTACGTTTTACAAAATCATTACCGCCATAGCACTCTATTGTGGAAGAGTGCCAACTTGGGGACTGTTTCCAGCAGTAAATACAACTATTCCACTAGTGCTAAGAAACAGACTAATACATTAATTTCTCAATTTCAGAAGGTGCTTTTGTACCGTATCTGTATATTCAGTGAATGAAAAGCCGTTCCAGTTGATGACACATATAAGGGGTGATAAAAAAGTTCCTATCTGAGAGCTTTGCTGCAGCGTATATGAAACGTAGCGCGACTCCGATGCATGTATATAACCACTGACATGTAGGAAAGGAATTATTATGGCTTTAGTGTCTTTCCAACGTGCGTGCGGTAAATCCTGAAAAGTGAACTATCAAATAAAACTACATGGTTCCAGAGATCTTTTCAGTCTCAAACATCCATCATCTATCTATACAGACTGAAACGACGAGTGAAAAATTTGCTCCAAGGTCGGGATTCGAAACCAGGTCTCCAGCTCACTAGGCAGACGCACAAACCGCTACGCCATTCTGTCACAGTTGCCTTGCATAACTGCATGGACTACGCTAGCTCTCCTTATTCCTCAGTCCAAATTCCCATTCACATTTCAGCCCACTAGGTATTCCTCCTAAACTCAAACAGCGTTGCAGAGGCTCTCCAACTGTATAGAAATAGCACCTCAGCATCGAAGAAATGGGGGGTCATGCGTGCAGTGGAGATACTCTGCAACGCCGTTCGGGTTGCTAGGGTAGTCTGTTGCGGTTATGGAAAACTACTGTGTCACGGTGACATAGTGGTTAGCGCATTTGATCGCTGAGCACAAGACCCAGGTTCTAAGCCTGCCCTTGGTACAAATTTTCATTTGTTGTTTCAGTCTGCATCCATACATCAAAGATCTACATCTACATCTGTAATACATACTCCGCAATCCAACATACAGTGCGTGGCGGAGGGTACCTCGTACCACAACTAGCATCTTATCTCCCTGTTCCACTCCCAAACAGAACGAGGGAAAAATGACTGCCTATATGCCTCTGTACGAGCCCTAATCTCTCTTATCTTATCTTTGTCGTCTTTCCGCGAAATATAAGTTGGCGGCAGTAAAATTGTACTGTAGTCAGCCTCAAATGCTGGTTCTCTAAATTTCCTCAGTAGCGATTCACGAAAAGAACGCCTCCTTTCCTCCAAGGACTCCCACCCGAGTTCCTGAAGCATTTCCGTAACACTTGCGTGATGCTCAAACCTTGTTGTTGTGGTCTTCAGTCCTGAGACTGGTTTGATGCAACTCTCAATGCTACTCTATCCTGTGGAAGTTTCTTCATCTCCCAGTACGTACTGCAGCCTACATCCTTCTGAATCTGCTTAGTGTATTCGTCTCTTGGTCTCCCTCTACGATTTTTACCCTCCATTCTGCCCTCCCTTGATGCCTCAGAACATGTCCTACCAACCGATCCCTTCTTCTAGTCAAGTTGTGCCACAAACTCCTCTTCTCCCCAATTCTACTCAGTACCTCCTCATTAGTTATGTGATCTATCTATCTAATCTTCAGCATTCTTCTGTAGCACCACATTTCGAAAGCTTCTATTCTCTTCTTGTCCAAACTATTTATCGTCCATGTTTCGCTTCCGTACATGGCTACACTCCATACAAATACTTTCAGAAAAGACTTACTGACACTTAAATCTATACTCGACGTTAATAAATTTCTCTTCTTCAGAAACGCTTTCCTTGTCATTGCCAGTCTACATTTTATATCCTCTCTACTTCGACCATCATCAGTTATTTTGCTCCCCAAATAGCAAAACTCCTTTACTACTTTATTTGTCTCATTTCCTAATCTAATTCCCTCAGAATCACCCGACTTAATTCGACTACATTCCATTATCCTCGTTTTGTTTTTGTTGATGTTCATCTTATATCCTCCTTTCAAGACACTGTCCATTCCGTTCAACTGCTCTTACGAGTCCTTTGCTGTCTCTGACAGAATTACAATGTCATCGGCGAACCTTAAAGTTTTTATTTCTTCTCCATGGATTTTAATACCTACTCCGAATTTTTCTTTTGTTTCTTTTACTGCTTGCACAATATAAAGATTGAACAACATCGGGGAGAGGCTACAGCCCTGTCTCTGAGCTCTTGATATTCATACAAGTGATTCTCTTTTCTCCAAAGGTCTCTTTAATTTTCCTGTAGGCAGTATCTATCTTACCCCTCCTGAGATAAGCCTCTACATCCTTACATTTGTCCTCCAGCCATGCCTGCTTAGCCATTTTGCACTTCCTGTCGATATCATTTTTGAGACGTTTGTATTCCTTTTTGCCTGCTTCATTTACTGCATTTTTATATTTTCTCCTTTCGTCAATTAAATTCAATATTTCTTCTGTCACCCAAGTATTTCTGCTAGCCCTCATCTTTTTACCTACTTGATTCTCTGCTGCCTTTGATACTTCATCCCTCAAAGCTACCCATTCTTCTTCTACTGTATTTCTTTCCTCCATTCTTGTCAATTGTTCCCTTATGCTCTCCCTGAATCTCTGTACAACCTCTGGTTTAATCAGTTCAGTTTATCCAGGTCCCATCTCCTTAGATGCCCACCTTTTTGCAGTTTCTTCAGTTTTAATCTGCAGTCCATAACCAATAGATTGTGGTCAGAGTCCACATCTGCCCCTGGAAATGTCTTACAATTTAAAACCTGGTTTCTAAATCTCTGTCTTACCATTATATAATCTATCTGAAACCTGTCAGTATCTCCAGGCTTCTCCCATGTATACAACCTTCTTTTATGATTCTTCAACCAAGTGTTAGCTATGATTAAGTTGTGCTCTATGCAAAATTCCACCAGGCGGCTTCCTCTTTCATTTCTTATCCCCAATCTATATTCACCTACTACGTTGTCTTCTCTTCCTTTTCCTACTATCGAATTCCAGTCACCCATGACTATTAAATTTTCGTCTCCCTTCACTATCTGAATAATTTCTTTTAACTCATCATACATTTCTTCAATTCCTTCGTCATCTGCAGAGCTAGTAGGCATATAGACTTGTACTAATGTTGTAGGCGTGGGCTTCGTGTCTATCTTGGCCGCAACAATGCGTTCGCTGTGCTGTTTGTAGTAGCTTACCCGCATTCCTATTGCTTTATTCATTATTAAACCTACTCCCCTATTTGATTTTGTATTTATAATCCTGTATTCACGTGACCAAAAGTCTTGTTCCTCCTGCCACCAAACTTCACTAATTCCCACTATATCCAACTTTAACCTATCCATTTCCCTTTTTAAATTTTCTAACCTACCTGCCCGATTAAGGGATCTGACATTCCACGCTCCGACGCGTAGAACGCCAGTTTTCTTTCTCCTGATGACGTTCTCTTGAGTAGTCCCCGCCCGGAGATCCGAATGGGGGACTATTTTACCTCCGGAATATTTTACCCAAGAGAACGCCATCATCATTTATCCCTACAGTAAAGCTGCATGTCCTCAGGAAAAAATTACGGCCGTCGTTTCCCCTTGCTTTCAGCCGTTCGCAGTACCAGCACAGCAAGGCCGTTTTGATTAGTGTTACAAGGCCAGATCAGTCAATCATCCAGACTGTTGCCCATGCAACTACTGAAAAGGTTGCTGCCCCTCTTCAGGAACCATACGTTTGTCTGGCCTCTCAACAGATACCCCTCCGTTGTGGTTGCACCTACGGTACGGCTATCTGTATCGCTGAGGCACGCAAGCCTCCCCACCAACGGCAAGGCCTATGGTTCATGGGGGGAGGCATCAAACCTACCAGCCCGCCTCTGAATTGCTTCTATGTCCTCCCTCAATCCGACCTGATAGGGATCCCAAACGCTAGAGCAGTACCCAAGAATAGGTCGTACTAGTGTTTTATAAGCGGTCTCCTTTACAGATGAACCACATCTTCCTAAAATTCTACCAATGAACCGAAGACGACTATCCACCTTCCCCACAACTGCCATTACATGCTTGTCCCACTTCATATCGCTCTGCAATGTTACGCGCAAAATATTTAATCGACGAGACTGTGTCAAGCGCTACACTACTAATGGAGTATTCAAACATTACGGGATTCTTTTTCCTATTCATCTGCATTAATTTACATTTATCTATATTTAGAGTTAGCTGCCATTCTTTACACCAATCACAAATCCTGTCCAAGTCATCTGGTATCCTCGTACAGTCACTCAACGACGACATCTTCCCGTACACCACAGCATCATCAGCAAACAGCCGCATATTGCTATCCACCCCATCCAAAAGATCATTTATGTAGATAGAAAACAACAGCGGACCTAAAAGACTTCCCTGGGGCACTCCAGATGATACCCTCACGTCCGATGAACATTCACCATCGAGGACAACGTACTGGGTTGAGATTTGAAAAGATCTCTGAAGCCATACAGTGTAAGTAGGCTGTTTATGTGTTTGCATGTTGGCAGCGCTATGTAGCGCTCTGCATTAATAACTCTGACAGCGCTGTGTGCACTCTATAGGATACTCTGTGGCTGGCTGGACTAGCAGCTGGAGGTGAACAGCCAGCAGTGATGGAAGCTGGGAGTGAGTAGTCAGCATCGATGGAGGTTAGAGGTTAATAATTAGCAGTGTTGGTAGTTTGCAGTATTAGGCGAGCGGACGGTCTGAATGCATATCCGTCATAGAGATTTAAAATTATTGACGATTTTATGATTTTTTTGAACTGGGTGTCACGGACGATTATATAATTTTTTGAACTGGATGTCACATTATTAAGGTAAAATTTGTTAAATACATTGTTTGTTCTGCAACAAATTCTTTAGTTTGCTAACCACATGCCTATTATTAGTTAGAGCCTACGGTAGTTAGAATCTTTTATTTAGCTGGCTTTATTGGTGTTTGCTGCATTGCTGTGGTTCGTGTAATGAAGATTTTCTATGAGGTAAGTGACTTATGAAATGTATGGGTTATTGTTAGGATGCCTTCTAATTCAGGGCCATTCTTTTGTATTAATTATTTGAAGTCAGGTTATCATTTTTGAGCAGTCAGATTGCGTTTGATTTGTATTTGTCAGGAATAAATCTGTAGGTCAGAAATGAAACGATAAAGACAAGCAAAGTGAGAGTACGTTCAGTTTCACTCAGCAGTTTAAGCAGGTTCACTTGCATTCAATTTCACTCAGCAGTTTCAGAATTAAATAAATTAAGATGTTTCAATAGTTTCATTTGAATGCGTTCAAACAGGGCCAACGTGTCGTCATCTTTTTCTTGGCCGCCGAAGGACAGACACTGGTAGACATCCATCGATGAATGAAGATTGAGAGTGGGGCAGCATGTTTGTCGAAAACCACCGTTGTGGAATCGTCCAGCACATTTCGAGCTGGTCGCGATTCGACGCAAGACGCTAGTCGATGTGGGAGGCCAGCAAAGTCACGCCAACTCCAGTGGGTGACACTCGAGCATCCGCCCTATAGTCCCCATGCAATTATCACGCCTTCGATCTTTTAAAAAAGGCGTTGAAGGGTCGACAGCTCCTGTCGGACGAGGATGTGCATCATTCAGTTACAGACCTCTTCACGCAGCAGAACACTGTGTTTTACCAAACGGGTATCTTCAACGTGGTCCTTCGCTGCCTCAGTGCTCACGGCGATTTTACCTGACTGGCACACGATTCTGAACTGTATGGCCTTCGAAAGGGAATTTTTTTGGTCGCCCTTTGTACTTTATTTAAGACCACGACCGTTTTTGGCCGTCAAATTCAGGGCATTTCAAGGAAATCTGAAACTGGCACTGTAAACGCATTAGGTGATGGATACAGAAAAAGTTTTACATATCAGGAGATGGAAAACGAAGCTTAGCTGTGTGAAGTATATGGAAAGAAAGTAATATATAACTTACGTTGTGCTGTTGAGAAGTAAAGTGAAATGATAAAAAAATAAAAGTATGGTGCACGTGAAAGTTAGGTGCCCAATACTGTTGAAAAAATATTGGGGGGTGCATGGTTATAAAAGTTGTACGATTCGATACATTGCAAATATTGAGATGCTTTAACATTAAAAGGTGCTATATTCCGATATGTCCGAAATTTCACATTTCATTCTTTAGCAAAAAAAGCTAAAATGATTTTTAGATTTAATAAAAAAAGTCTAAATAGTTGCAGTGGACGGTGCCTCCAGTTCGAATACAAAGTACGTCCTCTTGTGTGAGAGGAGACTAGTGAATATACGGAACTTTAGAGACGCCAGCGTGTGTTGGGCGCAACGAAAACAGCTTACAAGAATATACACAGCCGAAAAAAAAACAATACATTTGCCTGAAGGGCTGTGTTCAGTGGCACCAGAATATAATATGTACGTAGTGAGGAGTTGCATGTTCGTGATTTACTTGTCACCGTCATCGGGAATCATATGGTGCTAAGGATGCCTGTCTGTATATCCTTCGTTTTGACTCTGCAGGCAGTAACTTTGCTGAGTTTAGAGGTGAACAATGTTTACAACATATAACCATGCCCCAACGACGAATACGTATTCCTGGCGAAGAACTTCGGCCATTTGAGGTGGGGGGGGGGGGGGGGGGCGGGGGGTCACAGAGTGGACCTGCGGGAAGCTGGATGGATGTGTAGACAGTTTGCTGCATATGTTGGGCACAAGGTAAGGGTGATATGTCGCTGCTTTCAACAGTGTCCTGTGGAACATACTCATACCTGTTGATCAAGTCCTGGACGTCGGCATGGTGCAGACACACGTCAAGATGTGTGTTGAGTGCTCTTGACAAGGGATTTCATATCGATTCCGTATTTCTGGATTTCCGGAATGCTTCTGACACTGTACCACACAAGCGGCTCGTAGTGAAATTGCGTGCTAATGGAATATTGTCTCAGTTATGTGAATGGATATGTGATTTCCTGTCAGAGAGGTCACAGTTCGTAGTAATTGATGGGAAGTTATCGAGTAAAACAGAAGTGATTTCTGGCGTTCCCCAAGGTAGTGTGATAGGCCTTTTGCTGTTCCTTATCCATACAAACGATTTGGGAGACAATCTGAGCAGCCGTCTTCGGTTGTTTGCAGATGACGGTGTTGTTTATAGACTAATAAAGTCACCAGAAGATCAAAACAAACTGCAAAACGATTTAGAAGAAATATCGGAATGGTGTGAAAAGTGGCAGTTGATCTTAAATAACGAAAAGTATGAGGTTATCTACATGAGTGCTAAACGAACTCGTTACACTTCCGTTACACGATAAATCAGTCTAATCTAAAAGACGTAAATTCAACTAAATACCTAGGTATTACAATTACGAACAACTTAAATTGGAAGGAACACAAAGAAAATGTTGTGGGGAAGGCTAACCAAAGACTGCGTTTTATTGGCGGGACACTTAGAAAATGTAACAGACCTACTGAGGTGACTGCCTACACTACACTTGCCCGTCCTCTTTTAGAATACTGCTGCGCGGTGTGGGATCCTTACCAGATAGGACTGACGGAGTACATCGAAAAAGTTCAGAGAAAGGCAGCACGTCTTGTATTATCGCGAAATATGGCAGAGAGTGTCACAGAAATGATACAGGATTTGAGCTGGAAATCATTGCAAGAAAGTTGTTTTTAGTTACGACAGAATCTTCTCACGAAATTCTAGTCACCAACTTTCTCCTCAGAATGTGAAAATATTTTGTTGACACCGACCTACATAGGGAGGAACGATCACCACGATAAAATAAGGGAAATCAGAGCTCGTACGGAAAGATATAGGTGTTCATTCTTTCCGCGCGCTATACGAGATTGAAATGATAGACAATTGTGGAGGTGGTTCGATGAACCCACTGCCAGGCACTTAAATGTGATTTGCAGAGTACGCATGTAGATGTAGATTTAGATGTAGAAGATCGACACACTGTGCGAGCAGTGGCGGCTGACCGAACATTATCCAGAGACTAAATCCGAGCACATGTTGCATCTGCTCTGTCATCAGGGACCAGTGGGAACCTTATGCTTGCAGCGGGATGAAGATCACGTGTGCCTCGGGCCAGCCTACCACTGACACCATGACACCACCGAGCATGGCTACTTTGGCGTCGTGAAAGGTTTGACTGGATAATGTAATGGGACTCTGTTCTCTTTAGTGATTAGAGTAGGTTCTTTCTGTATGCAGGCCGTGGACGTACATGTGTATGGTGTAAATGTGGTTAGCTGGCTAATCCAGAGTGAATTGGTTCACGCCACATAGGTATCGTTCCACGCTTGTTGGTGTGGGGTCGGGGCACATTTGGTATTTCCGTAGGGTAAAGTAACCAGGGACTGCTACTTCACATAGGGTGTTACCCAGTGGTCGCATAGGGTGTTACCTCTTGCTATTGCCATTTTTACGACAGGAGGACTATCTGCTTTTTCAGGACGACAATGCACGTCCACATAGGGCTGCTGAGACGCAACGTGCTCTTCGTGGTGTACAACAGCTGTCCTGGTGAGCAAGATCACCAGATCTTTCGCCAACTGAACACGTAGGTGACATGATAAAGCGGGAACTTACTCGTTCTTCAGTGCCTGAAAGAGCCATTGCTGTACTGGAACGAAAGGTGCAAGGTGCTTGGGACAATCATTGACAGGATGCCATTCGGCACCTTTGCGATCATCTACATCTACATCTACATTGATACTCCGCAAGCCACCCAACGGTGTGTGGCGGAGGGCACTTTACGTGCCACTGTCATTACCTTCCTTTCCTGTTCCAGTCGCGTATGGTTCGCGGGAAGAACGACTGTCTGAAAGCCTCCGTGCGCGCTCTAATCTCTCTAATTTTACATTCGTGATCTCCTCGGGAGGTATAAGTAGGGGGAAGCAATATATTCGATACCTCATCCAGAAACGCACCCTCTCGAAACCTGGACAGCAAGCTACACCGCGATGCAGAGCGCCTCTCTTGCAGAGTCTGCCACTTGAGTTTATTAAACATCTCCGTAACGCTATCACGGTTACCAAATAACCCGGTGACGAAACGCGCCGCTCTTCTTTGGATCTTTTCTATCTCCTCCGTCAACCCGACCTGGTACGGATCCCACACTGATGAGCAATACTCAAGTATAGGTCGAACGAGTGTTTTGTAAGCCACCTCCTTTGTTGATTTGCATGAGAGAACACACGCCTGCGTTGCCGCCCGGCAGAGGGGAGACACGGTGTACTGACACAACTGTCGTGCCACCCTTTACTGCGACATGCGTGTTTCATCTGATTTGCATTGTTTTCATATACTCGTACGATGATGAACTGCCTGTCACCGCACTTGTCAAGAAAATTACCTTGTCCGTGAGGGTATCAAATTTTCTGCGGCAGTGTTAACATCTAGATGCTGCTATGTACTTATGGAGTATCTGTAAAGGAAGTTGTTGATAATGGGGCGGCTGGTGTCCAAAAAACTGGTGTTTTTTTGTGTACACAGCTTGTAAAGCGTCTTTTCTCTGGATTAATGGTTATATATGAAGAAACAGAAATTTATGCGCCTCGAAAACTATAGGAAAAAGACCCTGAACGAACAGTGCACACTAAGAAACATCAGTTTCTTCGACATTTACTGCCCAATTATTGACAACTTCCTTTAAAGACACTCCGCAAATTCTTAGCTGCATCCAGATGTTACTAAATATGTTCTGATCAGTCCACGTTGTGCCTTGTATAGTTTCCTGTATTGATTAACAGCATGCGTTAATGATCTTTCGGTTAAGATTGGAGGCTCCGTCTAGCTATTCGCAGCCGATGTTACTGTTTACATGAAGATTGCAGAAAAATGCAGTGAGACCTGCTGAGAGTCGACGATTGGGACAGGGACAGGTGGTTGAACCAGAACTTAATTTATCCACGAAAGAACTGGTTTACGAAATACTCATTCCATCGATTACTGAGCACTAATATTGTCTGCCAAGTCATTAATATATGACAAGAACAGCAAGGATTCCAACGTACTTACAGAGGCACTACTACATCTGGCGATGATTTTTGCGTCAAACATATTCTCTCTGCCAAGAAATCGTCAATCCAGTCAGAAATATTATTTGATATCTCATGTAGCCCTACTTAAGTTAATAATAGTTTATGATGTACTCAAGTTACTGCAAAATAAACATTTTGATGGTTCAGGCTGCACAAAACCTAGACTACTGTCCAAGAGAAGTATTTAAGAAGATCTGACGGCTATTCTTTTACTCTGTTCTATATTGTGGGACGAATTTAAACAAGACGAAAGGAAGTGTACAGCCCATATTGTCTCCTCCAACCGTAACGAATGATGGAGATTCTATAGTGGTTTGGGCGGAGGTTTTAACATATCTATGTATAAATATTTGTAAACCCATTTAAAGTGCCAACAAGTCACCTAGCGAATGATAACTATTTCTTTACTTATTTATTCACTGGTAAATGATAACAGCCAAACAGTTGCAGGATAAAGATTTATTGAAATCCTTGGCCACGGTTTCGGTATATCTAAATATACCTTCATCAGAAGCAAAAAGCAGGAAGAAACCATCAGCAAAAAACTTAGCAACATAACTGAGATAGTAGAATTTTTTTTTCTTTATTGTATTTCAATTCCCCATCAGGGCGGGCTGGCAGCAGCATATGCGCTGCCCTTCAGCCAAAAGACATAGAACAAACAACAGAAGACAATGAAAAATATACAAAGGAGAGAATATGGTGAACATAGATATAAAAAAGGGGGAACATCATGGAAGGCAATAGACAAAAAAAGGGGCGACTGTAAAATGGAGATAAAAAACTGTTTAAAATGAGCGCACACAAAAAGCCACACACTGCGACAATTAAAAGAACACAAGGCACAGTATGACTGGAGCATAAAAAGTATCGACGGATGGCGTAGCACATAACAAACACTGACGGCGAACCTCAAGGCAGTACACAATTAAAATCACACCTCTTGACGCACAGGAGAAACAGCACTAAACACAACACTGACGTGGCACACTGACGATGATCAAAACGGAGGATCTGCCAGGCGCAAGGAGATTAGGGAGACCAGAAGAAGGGAGGGAGGGAGGGAGGGGAAGAGAGTGGGGAGATGGGTGGGGAGCACGCTGAAGAGGGCCAGGTAGGGAGGGATGTGGGAAGGAAAGAGGCAAGTATGGGGTGGAGGGTCTCGGGGGGGGGGGAGGAAAATCCGCTCTGGGAGAAGGAGGGGAGAGGAAAAGATGGCCCTGGGGAGGGGGGGGGGACAAGGCCGGGTTATAGTTGGAAGGAAGGGTAGATGTCACGCCGATGTTCGTCATCCGGGAGGGGGAGGCGCTGGAAATTGCCCTGACGAAGGAGATGGAGGGTGTGAAGGTGGAGAGAGGGAGGGATACAGCGATAGAGGCGCGGCAACAGGCGGGGGATGGAGAGGAAGGAGGAAACCAGAGGGTGCGGGGGATCAAGCCTGCGGACAATGTAAAGGATGCAGAGATGTTGGAGGAACAGGAGGAGGTGGGGGAAGGGGATCATGTCATACAGGAGCCGTATGGGGGAAGGAAGGCGGATACGGAAGGCTAGGCGGAGCGAATGGTGTTCAAGGATTTGGAGGGCCTTGCAAAAGTGGATGGGGTAGAGATCCAGGCAACGCTGGCATAACAGAGAATAGGACTGATGAGGGATTTGTAGGTGTGGAGGATGGTAGAAGGATGCAATCTCCATGTCCGGCCAGACAGGAGTTTCAGAAGGCAGAGGCGGGAACGGGCTTTCTGCTGGATGGTCTGGAGATGAGGGGTCCAGGTGAGGTGTCGGTCGAGGGTGAGGCCAAGGTATTTCAGGGTGGGGGTGAGCTGGATGGGACGGCCATAAAGGGTGAGGTAGAAATCATGGAGAGGAAAGGAGCGAGGGGTGTAGCCTATGATGATTGCCTGGGTTTTGGAGGGGTTGAGATGGAGGAACCACTGGTTACACCAAGTGGTGAACTGGTTAAGGTGGGTTTGGAGGGTACATTGAGACCATTGAAGGGTAGGATAGAGAGCCAGGAAGGCGGTGTCATCAGCATACTGGAGAAGGTGGACTGGTGGGGGTGGCTTGGGCATATCAGCTGTATACAAGAGATAAAGGAGAGGGGAGAGGACAGAACCCTGGGGGACGCCAGCCATGGGATAAAAGATACAGGAGTTGGTGTTGTGGAGGGTGACATAGGAAGGACGGTGCGAGAGGAAGGAAGCGACCAGACGGACAAAATTGATAGGCAAGGCATAGGTTTGGAGTTTAAAGAGAAGACCGGGATACCATACACGGTCACAGGCATTTTCGAGGTCAAGGGAAACAAAAATGGCGGATCGATGGGAGTTGAGCTGGAGGGACAGAAGATGAACGAGGTTTAGGAGTTGGTCTTCAGCAGAGAAGGAGGGTCGGAAGCCACACTGGGTAAGGGGGAGGACGTGGTGTTTAGTAAGGTGCTGATGGATACGGTGGGAGAAGATGGATTCAAAGACCTTACTGAAGATGGAGGTGAGGCAGACGGGACGATAGGAAGAGGCGGCAAAAGGGGGTTTGTTGGGTTTGAGGAATAAGAGGACGTGGGAGGTCTTCCACAGGTTTGGGTAGAAGCCAGTAGAGAGGATGACACTATAGAGATGGGCGAGGACAGTCAGGAAGGAATAGGGGCTTTCTCGAAGGTGGCTGTAGGTGACACAGTCGTGACCAGGGGCCGTGTTGCGTTTGGACTGGAGGATAAGTTTAATGTCTTGTGCTGTGATTGGAGTGTTTATGTCGGAGGGGGCAACTGCCGCAAGTACTGGAGACTAGGAGCAAGTGGAGCGACCGAGGTATCGGCACGTTCCATGACGGTGGGGAAAAGAGAATAATCAAAGTGGGGATCATCTGGGATGGAGAAGACCTCGGAAAGGTGGGAAGTGAAGTGGTTGGCTTTGCTGAGGTTGTCAGGAAGGGGGCGATCGTTGTGGAGAAGGGGGTGAGATAGGAGAAAAAAACAAACACTTATAGCTTTCAGTAACCATGAAAATTACCAAAGTATTACAAGCACAAAAACTTATAGTCACTTACTAAAATCACATTCTGCAGTGGAGATGCATAAAACAATCGTTCCAAAGGCGTCGTCAGTAGTTAAAATTAAAATATCACATCCATCTGTGCAGAATAGTTATGAAGAGATGGTCGATGCGAACATGGCATATTATCAGTACTTAGCCTGTGAACTAGTGTGAAGAGGGTGTGGAAGCGATAGGGCAGACAGTTTCACCGAGAGAGGGCACTTGTGGTATGCCCGAGACACTCGCGCTCATTGTAACCCAGGTTGTGCTAATTCAAACACTCTGTCTTAATAAATAAAACACATCAGAACTATTTAAAACACCTACATACAATAGGAAAAATGAACACCAATTTGCCTGTGTCCTAGTGTCAAGCAGGTGAAGCTTACGCTAAGGGAACATCTAACGAGAGAGGGCACTAGTGTTTTACGCGAGGATCTTGCGCAAATTAAAGGTTAGGTTGCATACTAGCGAAAACGAACAAAATGTTATAGTAAACCGAAACCATCTGTCGTCATGAATAAAAAACATAACAGAATCATTTAAACCACACATACACGGCGAGAACCGCGAACAATGATCATCAAAAATACCTAAAATCCCAACAAGACAGGAAAGGAGCATCTCACCAGCATCAACGGATAAGAAAACTAGCTTGAAGTCAGCAAAATTATATTACGTTAGAGCAAGAAGGCTGATATCATTTACCGGTAAGATTTTCAGCAGTTGCTGATTCAGCCATGTTTAAAATTTTGTCATTCATATATTATTAGCCGTGACAGAAAAATATCAAAGAGTTAATTAATTTATTTAGAATTGTGATTATCATGTTCTCCTGCGAAAAGGAAAGTTAGCTGGCACTAATTATTACTATAGTTGGAAAGAGTGTTTTAAAGTCCTTCAACTGATTGAACGCCTGACTTTAATTATTATTATGAATTTTTGTAGAACCAAGTGTTTGCTAATTGTACTTTAAGCTCATGCGGCGGCAGTCTCGGTTGATATCGTAGCTCCGTCTGCAGCAGCCCTCGAAGTTCCCGTTCGCCTGTAAGAAAGGTTGTTTCACCGCAGAGAAACAACGGCTCCTGTCAGTAACGCTGCGACAGGTCCGTAAAATATTGCTAAAATGACCTACGTGTTAATCAGTGTAGATCATCGATGAAATTAAGCATTCAGTGATCTAACCGTGTAAGTAGATTTCGTAGAGGAGTCACTTCAGCAACAAAATTACAAAAAATCTCCGACTATGCCTCATATCCAGACAAGCTAATATATGGAAAAGGAAATAAATTCCATTTGGGCTTTTGAATGACTTGAAATGCATTCAGGAAAGCATACAGCTATTTTCCTGAAAGAATTCTTCCAATACAAGCTCTTTATATTTAATGGAAATGCTTTACACGAAAAACTATCCTTAATGGCGGCCAATAATGACTCTCAAATTCCTAAAACGTCCACACTTGTCAATGAGTCCTTGGTTCATAGTTGAAATAATTCACATCAACTTTTCCACAGAGTAATACAATATCCGATTCGTAAACATCGGTTTCTGTTGTCATTTTCCTTTTTCTTAGATACAATGATATTTTATAAGGTATCTTGCTCTTTTCAGTATATGCTATGGTCACTATAAAATGAGAGGTAACTGGCAAGCCCAGTGAATAAGTTTAAGATGACTATGTTTACCCGATGGGATAGTAATTGTTGCCAGCATGGAACTGCACCTTCCAAGGACGATGACGTTCTATTCACAAGAACGAAAATGACCGAGACTAGTGCCACAAGCATGAGGAAGCAATTGGTCATCCTCGCTGATCTTCACAATCCTCCGATTGGAACATTAGCTATCCTTTATGGCCTACAGTGCCCTTCCAAAAATTTCCGATACTGATTTTAGTCCTGGTCTATAAGCTACGACAGCTTGAACTAACAACTGTAAACAGCAGATGTGCATTCGACCAGTCAGTTGTGAGCAGGCAGTGATACGTAGTGGACGTACGTCTGTGACTCGTCAACGTTGTTGTGTCACAAATCGGAATGGAGCAATGGTTCTAAATCAGGTGTTCAGGACACTCCACAGAATGTTTTGAAGAAGAGAAAAGTGTATGCAAAATTCGTCCTGCATACGTTGACGTCCGAACAAAAACAATGATGCGTGGACGCCAGCTGTGACTTGATTTCAATGGAAAACGCGGATAATTCGTCTCTGGAAAAAACCATCATGAGTGACGAGACTTGGTGTTACCAACAGGAACCTACCAGAAAACTACCAAGTTCAGAAATTCAAATGAATGGTCAACGCTGCGAGTCAACACCGACACTGAATCCAATGTGACAAGCAAGTGAATGGTTTTGTGAACGTCCTGTGTGTCGTACCCAAGCGAGGTTGTGATGGTGTGGGGTGGGTGGGGGCGGGGGAGGGAGTGGGGGAGAGGGGAGGGAAACTGTGTTGTATAACTGAAGCATTAAGACCACCATCCTAACTTTTCCCTACGTTTTTACTCAACCAACATCGAAGCTTTTGCACTGACGGGGTATATTAGAAAGACACTTGAGGATCCGGTACACTTCTCTAGCATCTCTGAAGACACTGGCGCTGTAAGTTTTCGAGGAGTGATAGAAAATCCCACTGACCATAACTCTGGACAGTCGCACAGTGCAATGTATGGAGTATCAGATTTAAATGACATTGACACTGAATCACATCTGGCTGTATCCAGCTTTACGTTTTATTCTTTTCTGCTCAGCATATTTTAAGATCTCGATACGGTAGGTCTAACATCGATAAATTCAAATGTATATGCAAAGAGCGGTATTCATGATGATTAAAGAGGATTTTCTTTATAATTCTAAAATGCATGTCGAATTCATTGTTCTGGCAGTTAGAGGGGAGTGAATGCATGGCGTCTGCAGTTTCCATTCATTTCGCCTTGTTCTCAGCCAGAGGGTGCCTCCACAGGCAAGTTTTTTGTCTCGTCCCGACGGGTCGTTGCCACCTAGAGCGTAAATATGGAGAAGGCAAAGTTACAGAAAGTTTTGGTGGGACAATTTTTGGTAGGTCTGCGTTCACAATCTTTGGGAGTAGCGATTTGTCATAGAGAAGCAAGATGAATGGTCACAGGTCGGCGATAGCAATCTTCCGAAAAGTGACTCTGAATCTTCCAGAACAAAACTGTTAGGAGTTTTCGGATTGGAGAAATAAAGTCCGCAATCTTGAATTGGCCAAAATGGCAATTTTGGCGGGCTCACGCCGCGAAGGAGCAGAGGAATGAATTATGAGACGCTTCTTCGCCGCGTGTCGCAGACAGAGGGCACTTCTTCACCTAGATGGGCAGAGAGAGGACTTCGTCGCTAGCAACGGAGAGAGGGACGAACTTGGAGAGGAGCAGTCGATTTGCGAACAGATGGGTCCCGCCATCCTAGCGCCTGTCTCATCCTGTAACTTCGCCCCGCTTCGTCCAATGTAAGTTTCACAGCAAAAAGGCCTACGAAATTCATACAGGATGGTATACAGGCAGGAGTACCCCAAGGAAGTATCCTAGGGCCCTTACTGTTTAACCTCTACATCAACGACCTCCCAGCTACACATAACACGACGGTAGCAATCTACGCGGATGACACTGCCATCCTTGCGCAAGATTGGAAGCCGTCTAACATTAACTCACGACTACAGACCGCACTCAGAACGGCGGAGCCTTGGCTGGTGAAATGGCGTGTTAGAGTAAACGTCGACAAGTGCGAGGCCGTTCTGTTCACTAGAAGACCGAAGCAACTGCGCAAACATCAGCACTGCAACCCAATAACACTACACACACGCCCAATACGTTTCCGCGAGAAGGTCAAATACCTCGGTGTCTGGCTGGACAGGAAACTACTCTGGGGGGACCACATTCAACACGTGACCAACAAAGCTAACGCGAGGCTCAAACAACTCTACCCTATGCTTAACAGGCGTAGCACACTAAACAGAAGGGTGTCTAGGTCCATGTACATGACACTTATTAGACCCCTGATGACGTACGCAGCCCCTGTCTAGGGATACGCTGCGCCAACTCGCCTGCGCCGTCTGCAGCTCATACAGAACAAAGTACTCAAAATCATAAGCAACGCTCCGCGCTACACACGCATCGCGGATCTTCACCGGGAATACCGGCTAGATACTATCTTGCAGGTATTCCAAAAACTCTCCACACGACTGTACAATAACACGAGACACTCGCGCAACCCGTTTATCCTTTCTCTGGGTAACTACGACCACAACCATAGATGGAAGCATAACAGACCAAAGACATTACTGGCTAGGAACTGAACATCTATGGTCTATAGAACGCTAACACGACAGTACTGGCGAGCCCCTGCAACACAGTTATTACTGGAAACCCAGATGTGCGACTAGCCGAAAAACAGGCAACCGCAGGGAAACCGTACTGTACACAGCACGCAAACCAGCCACACACACCCCCCTACACAGTCCGTGAGCCGATCTATGACCGATCGCCCACTAATCCACAACGACCTTGAACTGTTGCAGGGACGCAGCAACTGCAGCAAGCGCCGCAACAAGCTCCAACAACGACAAAGGTAAACGATGCACGATACCTCGAACTAACACAACCACACCTTGCATGCACTGTCGCAGATAGCAAGCCGCTACTGCCCTTACTACCCGTCCTACTGTCGCAGAGGTTTTTTTCCCTTGGCGCTGGCCTTGGCACTTTTTTTCCTCTGCTCTTACAACCGCTACCCTTCGATCGCTTTCGACCACTTCTATCTCCTGATGGACCATGTTAATGAGTAGTCTTACCCAGACGCATGGATAACATCACAGCCTGCATCCTGTGACGCCTTGATTCAAAACTAACATGCATACGGAGGTGACAGTAGAACTTTTGTGTTGGTCACCACGTTGGTGCGGGCGTGGAGGGGCCCCATCCTTTGTTTGTTTGTGGCCCTTCTTTCATTACAGTAGCTGATAATTCTACTTAATAATTATTAATGTTTAATTAGAACATACAGCTACAGTCCACGTGTTAGGGCCAACCGTTTCCTTCTATTCCCCTGTGCACAATACCTTTATATACACCTGGACCGTAGTGGGGAGGGGGGGGGGGGGGACTTGAACCAAGAGCGGGGATACTAAGTGCATGTCAGTGGAAAATTAGATGGACTAGACCCTTAATACCAGTGGCGCTTTGAAACATCCCCAAGTGGAATATAGTTGTCACACTTTTGAAAAACTTCAAAAACATAGTTTTCGGTTCGACTACGAACAATGAGGTGGTTACTAGCGTGTCGGCCCTCACCTTTGATGATGTCCGGCAGCGCAGTCCGTGCACTGTGTAGAGCACACTCGTCCAGATGGATGTCGTTCCGGGAGCACGGCTTGATGTACGGCGCTGTAACACAACGCCGGACCAGTTGGCAGGCTAGGCTAACAACGTTACACCGACTGACATACATGCATAAGCCAAGAAACAAAAATACATTATTAAAACAAGATTATTGGCAACATTATCTCAGAAATACCCACGCGCTTTAGCTTTTATCAGAAGGATTGAAGCAATATAAAAATCAAATCTGATTCCTTACTAGTTGAGCACTGTGTCGCCTCATATTAGAGTATTTTTCACAGAAGTAATTACACTCGTGTTACCTGTTTAACGAGACCGTTTAACCACTTATACCGTTCCTCTTACTTTTCGACAAAGCTGGAATTTTTTATGTTAAATTTAGTCTCTTGCGGTTACACTTTACTGCTACTTTACAGCATCTCGTTCAATGTGTACATTTAACATTCAATAATATCAACAATACCTGTCATGTAAGAAAAATGTCACAGAAACTGGGTGAAAGAAATGCTGTAAAGGTATAGAACTTTCTTACAAAATTTGGAAAATGAAATTAAATTATCATATGACTTCATTGGGGTTATTCGGTCGCCTGGTACAGTTCTTTCTACTTGACGGCACCTCGGTGGCCTGCGCGTTTTTGAGATGAAGATGAGATGAAATGCTTAAGACAACTCTAACACCCGCTCCCCAAGCGAAGAAAATCTCCGACCGCGTCGATAATCAAAGCCGGATCTCAAGATGACGTTGCGGACACGGAATATGGAAGAAGTCCGCAGCTGTACCGATAACAGTGAAGGGATACTATAGCGCTGTTGTAAGGAGTTTCTTAAGCCAGCATGAAAGAAGGAATAAAAGTTAAAGAGTTTAATGCTCCTACGATATCGGTGTCATTACACTGAGATCTCTGGATCAGCTGGTAAATGATGGGGACGAAATCAGCCGTGAAGTATTTAATGAGCCACTCCATCATTGATTTGAAGGGATTTGTGAAAGCCACGAAAATTCTGCATTAGAATAGTCAGATAAGGATCTAAAGCTCTTTCCTCATAAATATGAATCCAGGACATTAGTTACTGCACTCTTTCACTCGATAATACCCCGACTAGAACCATCAGAGAAATGATATGTGTAAGTGTTACAAAAAAACTTGTACAGCAAAGATATAACACTATTATGAGAAGGAAAATTGCTACTCTCCATATAGCGTAGATGCTGAGTCACAGATAGGCACAACAAAAAGACTCTCACAATTAAAGCTTTCGGCCATTGGCCTTCGTCAACAATAGACACACATACGCGCACACACACACTACCCAAACGCAACTCACACACACGTATGCAGTCTCAGACAACTGAAACCACACTGCCACTGTGAGAGTCTTTTTGTTGTGCCTATCTGCGACTCAGCAACTCCGCTATAAGGTGAGTAGCTTCTCATAATATTGTTACATTCCATCCTGGATTTTCCATTGTTTGATAGGTACAGCAAAGAGTTTTTCAAATAGCTCTTCAGTATATACTCTCTGAGACAAAAAAGCGACGCACTAAGAAGGAATCATCCGAAAGGAACTGAAATCGCTACATGTAATGTGCATGTAAATACAAACAAGAGATTACAATTTCAGAAAAGTTGGATGATTTATTCAAGAGAAAGAGCTTCATAAATTGAGAAAGTTAATAACGCGTTCGCTCACATCTCGTGCTTATGCAAGCAGTTTTTCGGCATGGCTTTGATTGATAGAGATGCTAGATGTCCTCATGGATGAAACTGCATCAAATTCTGTCCAACTGATCCGTTAGATCGTCAAAATTCCGAGCTGGTTGGAGGTCACTGCCTATAATGCTCAACGCTCTCCATTGGGGAGAGGTCCGGCGAACTTGCTGGCCAAGGTAGGGCTTAGCTCAAGTACGAAGACAAGCAGTAAATACTCGCCGTGTGCGGGCAGGCATTATCTTGCTCAAATGTAAGCCCAGGGTGGACTGCCATGAAGGGCAACAAAACGGGGTGTACAATATCGCCAACGTACCACGGTGCCGTAAGGATGCCGCGAATGACAACCAAAGTTGTCCTGCTACGAAAAGAAATGGCACCCCCGATCATCACTCCTGGTTGGCGGGCGACAGACAAGGTAGTATCCTATTCCTATCTGGGGCCTCTCCAGACACGTCGTCACTGGTCATCGTGGCTCAGTTCGAAGCGGGACTCATCACTGAAGACAGTTCTGCTCCAGTCAATGAGATTCCGGGCCGAGGAAGTGTATGACGACGCCCTGGACATGGGTGGGATACCAGAATGATTGTCGTCCACCACACAGCCCATGATGGTGTGGGGTGTCATTTCTTTTCATAGCAGGACCCCTTTGGTTGTCATCTGCGGCACCCCTTCAGCACAGCAATACGTCGACAATATTCTACGCCATTCCTGTTGCCAATCATTGGAAGCCATCCTGGGCTTACATTTCAGCAAGATAACGCCCGCCCACACACGGCGAATTCCTGTTGCTTGTTTTCTTGCCTGCCAAACTCTACCTTGGCTAGCAAGGTCACCACATCTCGTCCCAATTGAGAATTTTTCGAGCATTATGGGCAAGGCTTTTCAACCAGCTCGTGTTTTTGACGCTCTAATGCGCCATTTGGACAAAATTTGGCACGATATTCCTGAGGAGGACATCCATTAACTCTGTCAATCTAAGCCAAGTCGAATAACTGCTTCCTCAATCTGTGAAGTTCTTTCTCTTGAATAAATCATCCAATTTTCCTGAAACTGTAACAATTTGTTTGTTTGTATATGTAGATCACATCTACTGACGTCCGTCCCATTTGGATAATTCCTTCGTGCTACATCGTTGTTTTTGTCTTAGAGTGTGTTTTTGCTTTGTCAAAGCAATTTATCACTAAAGGTTTGTCATTTTGCAGTATCAGAAATTTAAAACAGCAAGTTGCAACTATAATATAATGCCACTGTATTGCCCTCAAGTGTCGTCCTAACAATAACTTCAACGAAGTATTGCTATGAAAACAGCCTCTTAACACTGAAGATCTACCTGTAACGGCGCGAAACTAGGCAAGAGGGCTTGATGTCATAGAAAGGACGCTTGCCCCTGTACACTGGTGCTGCATTCCGCCACGACACCCGCTGTGCGCCGCCACCCGTCTACAGGTCAGTGCCCGGCTAGTTAATGAAAAAGGGGGCCATCGGTACGTGGCGTATGTGACATTCGGAACAGCAACACCACAGTAACTCAGCTTTGGCGCGTATACACCACTTGACAATTGCTAAGGAACAGACACATTTTTGGACGGGATTAATTGCAGGCAATGAAGGACGACATGTATTTTAGAATATATGCGTTAGAGGATGGAGTGGTATATTCACTCCTATAACGAAAAATGGTACAGATTTCACTCCATGGGAAAGGAGGATAACAGACATAAATAACCTTAATGTTTGACTCTCAGTATGGAATATACCCTCCTCTGGAAATAATGCACATTTTGCACCTGTTATTCATGCTGGCTACCAAACTGACTCTCAAGGCAGTTTTCAGTTCTTGCACGGTTCTGTGAGGGGGTGCTCGTCGAGAAACACATCTACCAAGAGCACCCCAGGCATGCTCTAGAAGGTTTAGGTCTGGGGAGTATGCAGACCACTCCATAAGTTCCATATCTTCATTTTGCAATGTGTCCGGCGACTCAGCGGTCCTGTATGGCCCGGCATTGTCGTCCATAAAAAGAAAGTCGAGCTACCGCACCACTAAACAGACGGACTTATCGACAATAATTTTCCTGCAATACTACTGTGCTGTATTGATACCTCGCGCAAAGATATGCAACGATGTTCGGTCGCCGGCCGGGGTGGCCGAGCGGTTGTAGGCGCTACAGTTTGGAACCGCGCGACCGCTACGGTCGCAGGCTCGAATCCTGCCTCGGGCATGGATGTGCGTGATGTCCTTAGGTTAGTTAGGTTTAAGTAGTTCTAAGTTCTAGGGGACTGATGACCTCAGAAGTTAAGTCCCATAGCGCTCAGAGCCATTTGAACCACTTGAAGAAACACTTGTACACGTCTGCAGTGCTCTGCCTAGGTGTGAGATGTCTGTTCTTTTTCGCCACTAGGGCTATCTATCGATCCTCTTGCAGTGTGGTTGTCCATCTATGAGCATCGGCATGCTTTCGCATAGCTTTCCACCTTCAGCGGCCCTTTATTTTTTATCATGAGATGACACTTTAGGGAGGGCATACCCACTACTGTGTCAACAGCAGTGACACTTTGATCAGCTACGAGCAGTCCATCTGCCTGTCCACAACTGTGAGCACTCAAATGATGTATTGCAGACATGTTGCCGTAGCACACGGAATGTCGCTCTAATCGGTTCCACAACGATCTTCGTGAAATGCCATACTGCATGAACTGTCGAACGCATACAGAGCGTTCGTGCACAAGCTTCGCTGCAGTTTGCACGTCCTACCCTCTACATCTCCTTTTAATATCATTGGCCGGGTGTTCTGTAGCAGTTGTCGTTTATTCCATAGCAATTGGCAGCTGTTCCATAGCAGTTGTCAAACAGTGTAAACACTGCCCGTAGAACCAGGCAGGTCATCGGATCGTGGAGTTTTCGAGTCGGTGTCTGTCACAGTATCCGCACTCTGCCTGACCAAGGCCCGTAGAAAAACAAGATGCTACTGGCTACGAGAAAGATTCATAGGCCTCGCTGCCTGGCGGTGTGACATCACTAAGGAACAGCGTCTGCCTCGGGAACAGCGCTATTACACGTGGGACGCGCAATTCTGCGACGTATTTTTGGTATGTTTCAGTTTGTACTTGTGTAATGAAATGTAAATTGCTGTGCTGCTATTGCTAGACTGTTGATCTTACATTGGGTAATTTTTCCAGCTTTTAAACAGATACTGCTGAAACTTCCTGCCAGATTAAAACTGTGTGCCGGACCGAGACTCGAACTCGGGACCTTTGCCTTTCACATCAGCGCACACTCCGCTGCAGAGTGAAAATCTCATTCTGGAAACATCCCGCAGCCTGTGGCCAAGCCATCTCTCCACAATAGCCTTTCTTCCAGGAGTGCTAGATCTGCAGCATCGCAGGAGAGCTTCTGTGAAGACCGGAAGGTAGGAGACGAGGTACTGGCGGAAGAAAAGCTGTGAGAACGCGGCGTGAGTCGTGCTTGGGCAGCTTAGATGGTAGAGCACTTGCCCGCGAAGTGCTAAGGTTTCGAGTCTCGGTCAGGCACACAGTTTTAATCTGCCAGGAAGTTTCATATCACCGCACACTGCGCTGCAGAGTGAAAATCTCACTTTAAGTTACTGCTGATTTAATAAAAAAATCCAAGCATACATCTACTCGAAACATGTAAAAACAAGGTATAAGTATAGTTTGTTTTTGCAGTTTTCTGTCAAAGGAAATGGTCGAAATGAGCATGCAATTTTCTAAGGTGGCACTGAGAAAAGTCATATCAAGTAAATAAGTTGTAATATTACGCTCATTTTCATTTTCTATTCATCACAGGTTTAAAAGAACTTCAGCTAATAGATGGACACTGTCGTATTGGCTCAAGAAATTATACAAGTGGTCTATTTGTAGGAAACATTTTAATTAGCTAATATAACTAAAACAGCCATCAAAATATCTGATTGGCAACTGAGTCTGCAGTTCATCCGAGAACCCGAGATTGACACTGCAGGTAGGGGAGTTTTCCCTGCAAAAGCTGTAGCTTTTCAGCGAAAAGGGGTGCAAGGTAATCGACTTGCAAATATCCTCTAGTGACCCATCGAACCCGTTTTTACACCTGTAATACATCCGCCAGATGTGGGCTTGAGCTGCTAATACGAATTGTTGGCAAGTATTACAGAGATTCTGCTGTCACCGAGTGGCTTTTGACTCACTTAGACCCACCAAACTCCACCAGAGCACACCTGCATCCACTACGTCAGTATTGGCCTGCAAGTATGTTCAGCTTTTTCTGTCTCTACTACGGTAAGATTTTTGTAGCAGATAGTCTAAGACGTTGAAACTAGCGTAAGCCTGAATGGAATCTCCGGAAAACTATCCGACTTTCGAAGGGACCTAGCTTCCTTTCATTGAAGGGATTTCAGTTGTTTCTCAACACCATTGACACTAATATCTACATCACTTATCTTTACAGTGGCGCGAGACTTGAACTGGAGCAATACACCTGGATTTTCCTTTATAGAGAATCATTTGAAAACGGAGTTAAGCATTTCTGCTCTTGCTTTACCACCCAAAATTTCCGTTCCATTCTCGTTCATGAGTGCCTGGGCACTAACTCTGGCCTTTATATATGAGAGATCTTTCGACAATATCCTGCCACGATAGACGGTGAAGGCTTAACGTATTTCCCTGTTGACAGGCAAACGCGTGTCTTTCTACATCTCTCCATCTATAGCCCAATGTTATTTAATTTTAGACCTGTTACGCAGTAGTCTCCGTTTCTTTAGAGGTTTCTTTTCACTTACTGGATGCCACGGAGTATCCCTACTACTATGAACTTTTCTACTACGAACATACCTATCAAGTGCGTGGTGAATTATGCTTTTAAAACTGAGCCACAGTTCTTCTACATGCTCTTCTGCATAGCTAAATGTTTCGTGTTCCTTATTGAGATATGACGCTAGTGCCTCTTTATGTAGCTTACTGACGCCAGAAAAATGTTCCGTTGTTTTAGTGGCCCTTTGTATTTCACTAATCGTCGTTGCTGCAATTGCTTATGGCAGGGCTTGCCGAGACGTGCCATTCACGCGTACGGGCCGCGGGAGGGCCAAAGCATGGTGCGTCTCGGCTTTTCTCGTTCCTGCTCGGAAGTACTTGGAGCAGCGCGACATTTTATTGGAGTATTGCGCTGTGGCATTTTTCGGTCGTCACAACTCTCTTCAATTCGGCAGAATCGTGGTTTCGGCACTATATACCCGTCGCTATTTGTTCGTGGTTTATTCATTTATTTACACGTCTAGTTCCGTAGGATCAAACTGAACAGCAAATCTCCAAGGTCGTGCAACGTGTCAGTACATGAAATTACAATCTGAAAGTAATAAAAGATCAAAATAAGATGTCTGTGAACCCAAAGAAAGTCAAGCCATAAATTTAAGTAAACGCAGTCAACAATGTAACATAAGAATCAACTTAATTTTTCTAGGAACTCCTCAACAGAATGGAAGCAGTGACCCACGAAGAAACTCTTCAGTTTCGATTTGAAAGCGCGTGGATTACTGCTAAGATTTTTGAATTCTTGTGGTAGCTTATTGAAAGTGGATGAAGCAGTATACTGCACACCCTTCTGCACAAGAGTACATACGGAGGACATTCACAGGTCCTGTGCTGTTTGCACAAAAAGAGACAGCTAGTGATCTATCGTCATAAGGCTTTAAAAATGAATGCGAATGACAGAAGAAAGGGTTGGGAGCTCCCAACGTATATTTCGCAAACGCGCGAATAATGGGTACTACAAATTTGCTACGAAACGACATTCCATACCATGCAGAAATAATTTAAATATTTATTTGACAATGATAGAGCAAAAAAAAAAAAAAAAAAAAAAAAAAAAAAGGTTCAAATGGCTCTGAGTACTACGGGACTTAACGTCTGAGGTCATCAGTCCCCTAGAACTTAGAACTACTTAAACCTAACTAACCTAAGGACATCACACACATCCATGCCCGAGGCATTATTCGAACCTGCGACCGTAGCGGTCGCACGGTTCCAGACTGTAGCACCTAGAACCGCTCGGTCACTCCGGCCGGCGATAGAGCAAAAAATTAAAACGATCGACAGAGGGTCTTCATCGTTCTGTGCGTCGGGAAGCAGTCTGTGCGACATTCACAGACATACAGCATGTGAAGATATTGATGTATGAATAGAAAAATTAGTCAACGCGCGGGAATTACTCCACTGTCAGTTGTAACTGTCTTCGATGGAACTGAACGAAGATTATAGAGACTTTATGTATAACTGAAATACATTGTTTAAATCAAGGAGCATGCCTGGAACGATTTTTCGACTTAAAACTCGCCGTTGTTGAATTTACGAAGGAAAATGGAGTGCCGAAATGAAAATTAGAATATCCGGACTGGATTGCAGTTCTCGCATTTTAAATGAACTTGACTGCATATTGCCCACAATAAGACACTGCAAGACGAGAAACAAGTTCTTTCCGATTTGACAGAGATGCATTTAAAAAAAAATCGCGTTACAGAAGGGAGACATTGTGATAAAGACAGTCCATTTCGTTAAGCTCACTTCCGTTAAAGAAAACGGGAGATCTGAAGAATTCATTGCGGCCTTGAAAGAATTACAAGGATAATTTCCTAGATGTTTTGAGGACATGCCAATGTTACACCTATTTTCGAGACCGTTTGCTGTTTCAGTTGAAAGCCTGCATCTGCATGTGCAGGCGTAACTGATTGATGTGCAAGGTAATTCCCGTTCTACAGACAAATCCCTATAACTTTAAAACTGTCCGGGACGTATGCATTGCTTTCCTCAGGTAGAGTTTCCGCGTCTCCATAATGACGTTGCAAAAATGCTACAATATTTCGATCAACATATATGTTTGAAAGACGTCTTTTCGACTATGAAACTGAATAAGGCACGATTATGTAACAACCTGGGAGCGAAAATCTGTGAAACTGTCCGCGTCTGTCTGTATGCTCACAATTTGTACCGAATAAAAATTATATTACGTCTTCGGCGCACCAAAAACAATTAAATAATACTGGAAATTTGTTTTGTTTGTGGTCTATGTTGTTGAGAAATGTGACTTACAAAACCAAGTCACGTGCAGTGCGACTACATTGCCATTTAAATGCAACGCATTCGCTGTTTCCCACTTCTCACCCTCGGACAGCACGGCGTGGTGGTGGAGGAAGTGTGCCAGTCTGGCTGACTGCTGTGACACTCCTGCCGTGACAAGGCCCTTGAACCTCCTTGCCCCCCCCCCCCCCCCCCTGCCTTATGGTGACTGATACCAGTTTCAGTGCGGCCATCCTCAAATGGCTCACGTCAATTTGTTGCCATTAGATCCAGTGTCTTTCCATCGCGAGTTGGTTTGTGAACCATCTGTTCTAGGTAGTCTTGAGATTTGGCATTTAGTAATATTTAACAGGACGTCTTGTCACCAACACCACTTACAAAACTATAATTTTTCCATTTCATTATTAGACGATTAAAGTCTCCTCCGATGATGACAGTGTGACTGCAGAACTTATGTACCAGCCAACTAAGATTTTCTATCAAGATATCAGTTACATACAGAGGTGAATCTGGTGTTCAATACAATGATCTGATTATAAATTTATGTCCATCCTTGATACTGCTTTTTGCCCCGACAATGTCGCATCCAGATTCAGTGTCTATCTCTGTAGATTTGAGTTTCTTATCTACTGCGACAAATGCCCCCCCCCCCCCCCATCCCCTGTCCACCCTCCTCAACTAGTGTTGTCTCAGCTAATAATATAAAAGCGTAATGAATGCTGTGTCAGACGTTACGTTTCACTCGTCTCCCACAACTTTCCTCTACAGGTTTGATCTGGGCATTAAGCACATCCTTGTCTCAGGGGTAACAGGGACACGCAGCGTCACGGAAATGGGTTGTCGTTAGTGGGCAGATCGCTTGTTATGATCCACTGCGACTGATAACCGCCAACCACTGTCGTTAACGAGGAATTCCGCAGCAGGCACCAGCTCTGAGAGACGACGAAAGCTGTCTGATACGCATCCGGTTCCAGATACATTAGAAATCATGTCCTCAGATGTAACATGGAGCCGTGATGGGGTTGGCTACAAGATTAACTCGAGATGTTAAGACAAAGACTATATTGGATCGAAATGAGTATCGACTGCGTGATATTAGAAGAAGTTATACACTATAAACACCTTTCCTGTGAGTACGGAGAAAATTGACACCTTGTTCTCGAAGCCTCGATGATGACCTACGCTTGTTACCGACACATCAAAGACACGATGGAAACTTTATGTCTTTCTGAAACACCATTGGGAGCAAAATACTGTATTGAAACTCAAGTAAAATTTCACGAAAGAAATAGCTGTTCAACTACTCTCTTTCTGGGAGCGAAACAGGGATACTAAAACTAAGAGGTCAATGCCAGATCAAAGCAGCAGAAATGAAGTTCCTATGTACAGCAAAGGGTTGGTCCAAAAAGAAGTCATATAAGAAATGATCGCACCAAACATTAGATATCTATTCGATAAGACAAATATTGATGAATACCAAAATAAATGACTCCAGTACGCAACGAGAATGGATGAAAACTGTGTTACGTGTAAGGTGTGTAATATAGGGATTTCAGTAAGTTAAGGAGAAAATGAGAAAAACAACAATAAATAGGAGAATTATAAAGCGAGTAACGCGAAAGTCAAATACGTTATCTGAAAAGTCCTCAGCGTATACCCCTTCTCGATCTTATTACCAGATTTCACGTGTGCAGTGAATGTTTTGGAAGGAATCTGCAATCTTGCTCTATGGCTGACAGAGATACACTGTTGAATAGAGCGTAATGGTAGTGATGACGTAGGCTTTAAGCTTCTGTGATTCGATCTTGAAGAGGCGATCGAAATCCTATCACTAGGATGCGTTGTCACTAGTACTTCTGCATCTACGTACATACTTTTCAAGACACTGTACGAGCACAGTGCATGGCGGAGAGAACAAAAGATTTCACTTAAAGAGTGAGATCCATTTACTTCAAACGCAAAGAAGAAAGAACGCAACCATAAAACAGTTGTTATCCGATTCGCCTGTGTATTTAGAATATACAGTGAGATCCTTCGAAGAATTCATAGCCATGTCAGAATGTCACAAGTATAGTAGGGCATTTGTTCACTACCGTGGCCCTAATATTCAGTCTCAAAACTGGATATCACCGAAGTTCTAGATTCGATGCACGGTAAACCCAGTTCGATTTTACTGAGGCGGATGATCACGAACAAGTCATCCACAGCTTCGAGAGGATAAATCAGAACCTGCTTGTATAAATAAACTTCAATATTACCATGTTCGCTACTGAACTGTGGCCAGATCGTAAGGTTTTGGCTGAACTGTAACAGAATGATGAGGCAGTTTAATTGTAATCTATTCGTCTACGTGTACGCCGCACATGCACCTGTACCTGCATTCACCAAACCCAAACCCTACCATCGGATCGTCCCAGGGTATAACGTGACTCGTCACTCCAAATCGCTCGTTTCCAGTCACCCACGGTCGTGCGCTGCTCTTTAGACCACCTCAACTTTCTCTTATCATTGGCTACATAAATGTGTGCCTTATGAGGAACTGCTAAACCACTCTGGGCCATTATTTTTTAACTTTGTAACTCACGAGTGATTCCTCCCACTGACTTCATCCTATTTTTTTACAGCCACACTACGCTATGTTAGATGGTCCCCGTCCGTCAGTACATAAGGTCTTTCTGCTCGTGGCTTAGCTGAAGTTGTTCCTTCTCGTTTCCACTTCACAGTTACATCACCACCAGTCGACCTGGGCAGCTATAGAAGGGTTGGAATGACGCTAATGGACTGGTTACTCAGGTAACATCCAATGACTGATCTACGTCGGAAGTCACTCAGCTGTTACTGATTCTCTGCTAACAACACAGAACTCCCCGCCTCTTTTTATACTGGCGCGTCCGCCTCTCGTGACATGTAGTGGTCAGTTTCGTATTACATGAGAATGTCTAAATACTTTTGATCATATAGCATATTTTCATAATTGAAATGTGCCCCAATCCATGAATTACAGACTATTCATTTATCTATGAATGTCAACCTCGTTGCCCAGATGGGACCAATGAAAATCGCATTAGAAAGCTTCGTCTGCCTATAAACAAAGTTGCTCACAAAATAAATGTCAGTCCACAGTCGAATTGTAAGTAGGCTGCTTAGGTTTTTATGTTGGTAACGCCACGTAGTGCTCTGTATGAAAATCGCTGACTACGCTGTGTGCAGTCTGTGGCTGGTTGGACTCACTGTTGGAATATTCGCTTGTGTAGCGTTGGACAGTTGGATGTGAACAGCGCATAGCGTTGGGCAGTTGGAGGTGAGCCGCCAGCAGTGGTGGATGTGGGGAGAGAGATGCTAGAGTCTTGAGCGGATGATCTGGACGTGTGTCCACCAGAAAAAGGAAATTTGTTTAATTGGATGTCACAAAATTATATATATATTATGACTTTTGAACGCTATTAAGGTAAATAAATTGTTTGTTCTCTTTCGTTGGCTAACTGTGCCTATCAGTAATTAGTGCCTTCAGTAGTTAGAATCTTTTATTGAGCTGGCAGTATTGACGCTCGCTGTATTGCAGTAGTTCTAGTAACGAAGATTTTTGTGAGGTTATAAGTAGGCAGTTTAGGTTTTTATGTTGGTAACGCCACGTAGCACTCTGTATGAAAATCACTGGCTGTGCTGTTTGCAGTCTGTGGCTGGTTGGACTCATTGTTGGAATATTCGCTTGTGTACTGTTGGACAGTTGGATGTGCACAGCGCGTAGCATTGGGCAGTTGGAGGTGAGCCGCCAGCAGTGGTGGATGTGGGGAGAGAGATGCTAGAGTTTTGAGTGGATGATCTGGACGTGTGTCCATCAGAAAAAGGAAACTTCTTTAATTGGATGACACAAAATTACATATATATTATGACTTTAGAACGCTATTAAGGTAAATACATTGTTTGTTCTCTATTAAAATCTTTCATTTGCTAACTATGGCTATCAGTAGTTAGTGCCTTCAGTAGTTAGAATCTTTTATTGAGCTGGCAGTATTGGCGCCCGCTGTATTGCAGTAGTTCGAGTAACGAAGATTTTTGTGAGGTAAGTGATTCATGAAAGGTATGGGTTATTGCTAGTCACGGCCATTCTTTTGTAGGGATTATTGAAAGTAAGATTGCGTTGCGATAAAATATTGTGTGTCAGTTTAGTGATGAAAAAAAATGAAATGTCGTGTGACGAGGGCCTCCCGTCGGGTAGACCGTTCGCCTGGTGCAAGTCTTTCGATTTGACGCCACTTCGGCGACTTGCGCGTCGATGGGGATGAAATGATGATGATTACGACAACACAGCATCCAGTCTCTGAGCGGAGAAAATCTCCGACCCAGCCGGGAATCGAACCCAGGCCCTTTGGATTGACAGTCTGTCGCACTGACCACTTTTTTTTTCTCTATCCACTGTTTTTATCCATCTTTTTTTCCAGCAATCCAGTTTTTATTAACCACTTTTATTTTTATTTTTATTTATTTTATTTATTTATTTATTTTTTGTGTTTTTAGGATGGTCAGGGCGTGGTACACGCCGCACTAGAAGTGGGGTCTGTTCACGGCACTGCCAGTGCGTCGAGGCGCAAACCCCTCCCACCCCTTTTTCATGTTCCCTGTTGGGTCATAGCACTAAGTGTGCAGAAATCTTAACACAATATTCTCATTCTCCGATGTAAGAAAGACAAAGAAACCCCTTCTCTGAGTAGAAACTGAACACTGATAAAAAAAAACTTAAGAATTCTTCTCGAATCACACAAATACTTTGGAAGTCGAACACGAGTAATTTTGAACAAAATGTTTTGAAAAAAAAAATGTTCCGGAAGCAAGGTAATAGTAAATAATAATAAGAAACCAAGTGACTTAATTTTCTTCTGTTCGTTCTCGTTCAAGGTGTTGTAGTGGTTCCACATATTTAACCAACACCGATTCTTTCAAAAATGATCTTCAGCATGTTGCCGTAGTGCTTCTTGTGGTTGTGATACGTGCTGATTTTTGCATATTCACACTTCATGCAAACGCGGAATTATATCTCGTTGTCCGACCCAAGTGTGTGGATGACATAGCTAACATATTTTCCCAGTAACCAGCTAATGGCGTTGGTTTTTAATTTCGGAAAGTATGTCATGTCTGGTCTCAGGAGGAGCGATGGCGTTATATATTCCATAGAGGATCTGGTGAGAAAGGCGATTTGTTGCCTGATCCAATTCCAGTTATGCACGTTGCCAACACAGGTGAATCTGTGGCTGAGTGTATCCACCAGATTGCATTTTCCACAAAGGTGTGTCTGGTTTAAACCGATCCCATATAGTCTCTCGTTGGTGCCGATGACATTATTAACTGTTTTGTACCATGCGGAAATAGCGTCTGTAGATAGCCTGGCGTAGTTGATGTTCCGCCATACTGCTTTCCGGTCACAATTTGGGAATTTCGTTTCAATTTTGTTTCTACTCTCATTTAACTTCCTTTCAAGTATGATGTCGCGTGCTGTGATACGTGTGTTGCTTCTGATTTCGTCACTAAGATAACTTGCTTCGAGGAAAAAGTTCCTCACATACTGCAGACGGGCATTAATCCTTCGCACATCAATCGGTGTTTGCAGGCTATGGGGTGTCACAGCCTCAAAGAGCTTTGCGGTTATACATTGTGGAAGTTCTCTGAGTATATGGAAAGTCCGTTTGAGGAACAGAGCAGACGCTTTATTGCGAATATCCACCAAACCGAGGCCCCCGTTTCTGACATCCAGTATAACGGTAGTCGCACCAACCCTGAATATGTTTCCTCGCCATAAATAATTGGTAACAGTGGACATGATCCCTTTCGCTACTAGTTTAGGGATTGGAAATACCTGCGCAGTGAAATACGCTTTAGACAAAACGCAGGAGTTGATGAATCTGACTTTTTGCACCAGGTCCATAGTTCGATGGATGTTCTCCATTACAGCACCATGAATTTTCCTCCTAGTTTCCGTCCAGTTAAAAGCAGCCATCCGCATCGGACATGCCATTAAGGTTATTCCCAAAGTTTTATGTTTGTTGTCTTGTTTTGCCCATGCCAGTCGAAGGTGATTTAGGCCCCGTAGATTCAATATTTGACTTTTGTTTTCATTTGCTGTCGCTCCCGACGCTAGACAATACCTTTGGATTTCTCTTTCCAGTGTAACTGTCTCCTCCTTATTCCTTATTACAACGCCCACGTCATCAGCATAAGCTCGTATGACAGTTTTCTCACCACTCAATGTTATGCCTGTTAATCTTGCGTGGACAGTGCGGAGGAAGGGCTCTAAAGATACGGAAAATAAAAACATAGATAAAGGATTGCCCTGTGGAACCCCTCGCCTTAACTGTATGGGTTTAGATGTTTGGCGATTGATTGCTATTTTCTCATTTATACCTGTTGCAGTATTCCTTAGCATGTTCACAATCTATAAAGATTAACGCACATTTTATACTTGTCACTGAGGTAATTGCAATGACGTCTCTGTATGCAGATAGACTTTCGAATATCGTTCTGGTCGGAGAACAAGATTGATGATGACTCAATATTTTGTTGGAAAAGGCAGAGAGTCTTTTGTTGATAATACGCGAAATTATTTTGTAATCAGAATTTAGTAGCGAAAGAGGCCGAAAATTGTCTAAGTTGATTTTGCCTTTACTCTTAGGAATCCGTACTATTTTACTTTCCTTAAACTCTGCAGGGACCGGTTTTCCGTTCAGGACCTTATTTGCCATGGAAGTGATCTTGTCCCCAATTATAGACCAGTAGCGGGCATAAAACTCCACAGGGAGGCCATCAAGTCCCGGAGATTTTTTGAGAGATGAGTTACGCACTGCCTCATGCACTTCATCTTTAGTAATAGGTGACAGGATGTCAGCGTTGTCTGTTCCCGACAATTGTGGACCTAAAATAGTGAGAAAGTCCTCGAGAGCTGCATCTTCCACTGTGGTAGGGGCATATAAGGTTTCATAGTACCTGTGGACTTCGTCCAGTATTTGTTTCTGGCATGTGAGCTTCGTACCAGTATGCGTCTGGACTTCATCAATTAAAGTTAGACGTCTCTTTTTAGCATGCCGCACCAAGTGATACAGAGAAGCTGTTTCATCTGCTACGACTGATGTGGCTTTCGATTTAATTTTGAGTCCCTCCATCTGTTGCCGTTTAATGCTTAATAACTTGGCTTTTATTTTTTTGATATCATTCAGACGAATTACGTCATCATGGGCCTGTTGATATAAGTCTCTTAAAACTTTATAATAAAACTCCATTGTATTCCTCAACTCCCTGTGCCTCGCTGCACTATACTACATGACAACTTTCCGCAGCCTTGGTTTAGCCCTCCTAGTCCACCAGTCAATGACTGTTGGGTGCTTGTCTACTGTGCGGAGGCACATAGTCCACGCTACTCTTATTTCCTGTTCCAATTCTTCGTCGGTTAAAACAGAGATATTTAAATTCCATTGGGCTCTGAATCGACGGGTTGGCTGTACACTTAAATTAAAGCAAGTTAAAAGTGTACTGTGATCGCTAAAATAAATAATTATGCAAATTTGGTGACACGTAAATTCCATCTAGTCTGCTGCGGGAGTGGCTGGTTATATACGAGAACCCGACTGACGTCGGGTGCTGAAGTTCCCACACATCCTTAAGGTGTAGATCACTTACTAACTTTTTTAACTGTGGCGAGTAGTTGAAGTTGGGTTGTTGATCTTTCTGGTTTAAAACACAGTTAAAATCTCCACCTAGTATAAGAGAACACGGATTTTTCCTGAATAAATAAATCAGTTCATCTTGAAAAAACTTCGCACGATCCAATTTGTGGGAATTTCCTGATGGGGCGTAAAGGTTAAGCACTGTCACATCGAAAATTTTTATGCCTATGGCTCTTCCTGATTCTAGTCGTTCGATTTCAGTCACCGGAATGCCTTCCCTTATAAGAATGGCTGTACCGATATTGGCTTCCGTAGAAACATTAACAATTTCAAAAAAGCCTGGGATCCGAAATTCCGTTATCGCAACTTCTTGTAGCAACGCAATATCTGTCCCGGACTGGTACAAGAATTCTTTTAGTGCTGCCAATTTCAAGGGTGACTGTATTTTATTAATGTTAATAGTAGTAATGCTATAAGCTTGCATCACAGACATACCAGAAGAAGCTATTTGCGATGAGGATCGGTATGATTATAGCAGCAACGTGCTTCCCTACAAGGCACTATCTTTACAAGCTGTGTGCCCATTACATGCACTAACTTCCTAGAAAAAATTGCACTGCTTTTAAACAAAGAGCTTGAGAAGAAAAGTATTCTGAAATCCTGACAATGCATTGCTATAAGTCACTGTGGCCATTCTCTTTCTCCTCGTCAGTGTTGGCCCTGATGACTTCATATTTAATATTCTTTTTCTTGATGTCTTTCTTCTCTGGTGTGGCTTTCGCTTGGTGACGCGTGACAGCAAGACCCGGTGTCGGTCGCAGCCGCCGGCGGTGGCTGAATGGGGCAACGGCCGTGGCTTGCGAGTCGTCAATGTTTGGTTCCGGCGTGGTGTCTGTTGTGTTGTCTTGCTGGCGAGGCGGTGATGCTTGTTTATTTCCTCCTTCGGCGCGACGTTGCGCTTCGGAGTCAGCAGGTTGTTTACTTGGTACTTCCTCGTACTGTTCGCACTGTATGGGTTGTGCACTTGATGCAGTTATTTCAGCCGTGACCTCAGGCTCAGGGTCACATTTCCGTGAAAGGTCACTACCAGCTGCGTCACTATCTGTTCGTGGCAGTATAAGTCCTTGTGCGGAAGTGGGAGCCACATCGACCTGCATTCGATCTCCTTTTTCCACTTCCAACAGATCTTCAGGACTGGGCTTCGGCCCCCTGGCATCGGGTGTTTCACAGGAGGAGTCCTCATCAACATTTTTTTCAGTGTCCTCTAGAGGACGCTTTTTAGTGGGAACCTCGCTGTCACGGGACGGAATTTCAGCAGTTAATGCAGGTTTTAAAGACGGAAAGTCATTAACATTAAGTGCAACATTTTCAGAGGTAGTAACAGGATCCACGACAGCTGCCGGCTCTGGTGTATTACTGGCTAGCAACAAATCGTTGAGTGTTAATTTCCGGCGTTGCGTAAGGTTATTTGTTAGCGCAAAAACACGGCGAGGGCCGTCCTGACGGAGGTGACCAGACTCGTTACATACATGACATGTAGGGGTTTGCCCTGAGTACATAACATGAGCCTTGTGCCCGTCAACAAAGATGTGGGAGGGAATGTTTGCCTTCACTTCCATCTTCACGGAGCGGATGCCGTTAAAGCACTGCAGCTTGAAATGCGAAGCCCACCTTTCGTTGACTATTTGCCTGACAACCCCATACTTTGAAAGGACATCTTTAATTTTCGAGTTGTCTACTTCTATGGGAATATTCAAAACCCTAACATTCCTAATTACAGACTCGGAATTCCGGAGTTTGACAGTACTTTTAGTACCATCACGGTGTATAAATTCCGTTTCATAACCAAATTTTGCCAGAAAGCGGTCTCCACTCACGGAATCGTTAAACTTTACAAAAATGCAGTATTCATCAGAGTCTAGCTGCATGGTATGAACAGATTCAGAATGAAGGCCAATTACCTCGGTAATCCAGTCGTGTATTTCAAGTGCAGAGGGCTGTACTCGACGGGTGTACTTGTCGAAGGTGAAAATCACGGTGTTTTTTCTCACGGAGTTTGCCATGGTGTTCTGCAGCGAAGAAATCTCGGACAACTCCGAAATCCCAACGGCACTACGTAGAAAGATGACACGAACGAAGACCAAATGCTCAATTGATAACGCTTAATTCACGTGCAAAACGTCAATAAACGAGCATGAAACACGAAAACACTGGTGTAAGCACTGAACGTTCACGGAGCAAACTTGAGGAGCGTGCGACCGCTGCGACAGCTAAAGCCAGACTGAATAGGTTTTTATGTTGGTAACGCCACGTAGTGCTCTGTATGAAAATCGCCGACTGCGCTGTGTGCAGGCTGTGGCTGGTTGGACTCACTGTTGGAATATTCGCTTGTGTAGCGTTGGACAGTTGGATGTGCACAGCGCGTAGCGTTGGGCAGTTGGAGGTGAGCCGCCAGCAGTGGTGGATGTGGGGAGAGAGATGCTAGAGTTTTGAGTGGATGATCTGGACGTGTGTCCATCAGAAAAAGGAAACTTCTTTAATTGGATGACACAAAATTACATATATATTATGACTTTAGAACGCTGTTAAGGTAAATACATTGTTCTCTATCAAAATCTTTCATTTGCTAACTATGCCTATCAGTAGTTAGTGCCTTCAGTAGTTAGAATCTTTTATTTAGTTGGCAGTATTGGCGCTCGCTGTATTGCAGTAGTTCGAGTAACGAAGATTTTTGTGAGGTAAGTGATTCATGAAAGGTATAGGTTATTGTTAGTCAAATGCTTCAAATGGCTCTGAGCACTATGGGACTCAACTACTGAGGTCATTAGTCCCCTAGAACTAAGAACTAGTTAAACCTAACTAACTTAAGGACATCACAAACATCCATGCCCGAGGCAGGATTCGAACCTGCGACCGTAGCGGTCTTGCGGTTCCAGACTGCAGCGCCTTTAACCGCACAGCCACTTCGGCCGGCTAATTGTTAGTCACGGCCATTCTTTTGTAGGGATTATTGAAAGTAAGATTGCGTTGCGATTAAATATTGTGTGTCAGTTTAGTAACGAAAAAAATGAAATGTCGTGTG
The DNA here is from genome assembly GCF_023864345.2 of Schistocerca serialis cubense. NCBI lineage: Eukaryota > Metazoa > Arthropoda > Insecta > Orthoptera > Acrididae > Schistocerca > Schistocerca serialis. Next base: position 575,826,145 of record NC_064639.1, read on the forward strand.
ACGAGGGCCTCCCGTCGGGTAGGCCGTTCGCTTGGTGCAAGTCTTTCGATTTGACGCCACTTCGGCGACTTGCGCGTCGATGGGGATGAAATGATGATGATGATTACGACAACACAACATCCAGTCCCTGAGCGGAGAAAATCTCCGACTCAGCCGGGAATCGAATCCGGGCCCTTTGGATTGACAGTCTGTCGCACAGAACTTTTTTTTTTTAATCTTATTTTATTCGGTTTCGTTCGTTGCATCTGCTCGGGGCGGACGTCGTAAGACATCCATTTAAGTTCGTTGTTGATCGATTAACTCAGTTTTTTTATTACAGAGGGCTGCTAACCCTCTGACCCAACACGCTGAGCTACCGTGCCGGCGTCCACTCAGCTACCGGGGGCGGACAGTTTAGTGATGATCAGAATAAGTAAAGAGAGAAATGTCTGAGTACGTTCAGTTTTGCTCAGCTATTTGAAAATCAAATAACTTAAGAGTTTTTCCAGCACTGTCGTTCATAATTGTTCTAAGGGGACGTTTCATAATGTACAGCCATAGAGTTATAAAAAAAAATATTTTTTAAAATCAGGACAACTAGGAAAGAGTTCCACCCGCTGCTCCCAGGAGAAAAATGGTACATGTTGACCACATATTAAATAATAAGTCACAGAGGCTCTGCCCCCAAGTACATATGTTTAAGAAAGGTAAAATGTTAATATGACTAAAGAGCATCTTGCAAAATTATTTCAACGAGTTCTTATAGAACAAAAAGATTAAAGACCTTGGTTCCTTGTCGTCAGTTGGAGCAGTTACAAGTATTATTATACTTTAAATAAGCTCCTGACAGCGCCGGCCGAAGTGGCCGTGCGGTTAAAGGCGCTGCAGTCTGGAACCGCAAGACCGCTACGGTCGCAGGTTCGAATCCTGCCTCGGGCATGGATGTTTGTGATGTCTTTGGGTTAGTTAGGTTTAACTAGTTCTAAGTTCTAGGGGACTAATGACCTCAGCAGTTGAGTCCCACAATGCTCAGAGCCATTTGAACCAAGCTCCTGACAGCAAAATAAAGTTTAATGCGATTATCTATAAAACAAAAAATATGTGCAAGAAAAGGATTCTAATTTGTTTCTTCGGCAGAAAATTTCCGCCAGACGAATTCACAATTTTGGTAGGAATCAATTCGAAACTCCAGTACCCATATTTATAAGCGAATGCTTATTTCGTAGTGTGGGAAAAGGCAATATTACAATATTTTACTTGATATAAACAGATCTAACGGTTACGGGGATTAGGTGCGGACTAACAACGGTTTTTCCCTCTGGTCATATTTGGAAGGAAGCTATTAATAATAATCAAAAACGACAAGCAGTAGAAAGGCGAGCATCACTCGATGTAAAACGTCGACAATTCCGTTAAGGAGCGTTTCAACTTTACGACCCTGTGGTAGTTAATTTATTCTTATCTCAATAACGATAGACAAAAAGTTGCAATGTCACAGTATGGGTAGTAACCCTCCGTGCAAACCCAATATGGGTTCTAATTTATATCACCAAGTCCACGCCGTCATAAATTTTAATCGCAAGCGAAATGGTAATAGCTTACATGATACCCGGAATTATTTGGGTGTTTACTGGAAAACATGTTACACAATGGGTTATGTTGAGTTTTTTTTGGCTGATTGCTTTGTCCAATTTGCTTTTGTGAAGTGGAGCCCCTGTTTACTATTCGTCTGGAACCGCGCGACCGCTGCGGTCGCAGGTTCGAATCCTGCCTCGGGCATGGATGTGTGTGATGTCCTTAGGTTTAAGTAGTTCTAAGTTCTAGGGGACTGGTGACCTCAGATGTTAAGTCCCATAGTGCTCAGAGCCCTTTGAACCATTTTTTTTTTACTATTCGACTGCCGCAGTTAAGTCGTTATAAAGTCTCATTTTAGTTTTTTGACGTGGCATGATTACTCTGTTTTCTACTTTCCTGTGGGTTAATTCTTCCTTAGGAGTCAAGGGGAAAAAATGAAAACTTTCAATAATGCTCGTGTTATGCACTTTCCAGACATTCACGAGTCACTATGCTGAGTCAAAATGTATCCCATTGCTATTCTGGCGATGAGTAATTGGACTTCAATAGACAGATGAATGATTGTTTAGTGAAATATTAATATTCGGCTCATCTACATAAAATTCGTATGGAGATCATAAATCAAACGACATATTTCGATAGTACCTTTCATCTTCAGGTAGGATATCCAAGAAACTTTAAAAAAGATTCGCCTTTACACACAGTCCTCTTCATATCTGGCTGCACCGTTGAGCCCACACACTTGCTTCCTTCTACATATCAGTTTCCTTCCAACAGCATTCACGACCACTTTGTGGAAAATGCACATCAATATCGGTAACATGGATTTACATCACTTACTGAAGATTTCACATGTCCCTAAACAGGTGTTAGAGGAGTAGCGGAACACCATTCAGTTGAGTGGGTGTCGAAGTCTCTGTACAGGCACATTTTTATAGTGCTCAACAAAGGTACGTGGGTGGCACTGAGGGTGTTGCCTTTCTGTAGGATCTTCGAAGGACCCTTTGCCATTTTATCCATGCATTTGTCAATATTGCACATTCCCCTGATCACGCCACAAGAGGGCGCGTAACACGAATCCTGAAAAAGCAAAAGCATTAACACCCTTTGCTGGTTTGGGTCACGTTCAAATTTCGGTGAATGGTTTTGGAACAGACAACGAGCTATAGACCGGCGTGGAGAACTGGCTGGCAAGCACAGGCGGCTGCCTTCGGTGACGAGGGTATTGGAAGGGAGGAAGGGAAATTGGGTTTAACACCGACGGAGCACAAGCTCAGATGATGGCAAGTATGGGTAAGGAAATCGGCAGTGTCCGTTCAATGGAACCATCCCGATATTTGCAGTAGTGAATTAGGGAAATCACTGAAAACCTGAATCTGGGTGGCCGGACGTATGTTTGAATCGTCGTTCTTCCGCTTGCGAGTCCAATGTATTAACCACTACGCCACCTCGCTCTGTGAGAGTATTGGAAAGTTGGTACAATGCTACGACGAATGTCTAAGACGGAGCGGTGACTATGTAGAGAAGTAGCTCGAAGATATAACTAGATGTTGCAAACAATACAGTTTTGATTTTCACTGTGGTCTCCAGTTTTTACAACCGATCAGAGGTTGAAATATATATCTATATACAGCATATATGGTTCCTAGTTGGTTTTAGTGACTGTTGTTTACACTATAATGCCCTCACAAGTGAATAAAACATAATTTTAGCTATGAGGATCTGACTCACGTAGCATAAAATAGTATAAATTTTTACGTCACAGATGGAACAGTCCACGAAACATGATCTAGCACGATGCTGTGAATAGTGTGCCTGCATCGTATAACGTGGAGCTACTGGACACTTAAATGGGCTACTGGGCACTTAAATGTGATTTTCAGAGTATCCATGTAGATATTTCCACAACAATTTAAATGAAAGACTCTACCGTTATATTTTAGAAATTGATTTGGTATGACTGCTACATTTCTATGCCCTTTATGGTAAGATGTTAATCTGGTTTTGACTTTTTTTTCTTTCTCAAAAACGCGCTATGACACTGGAGTGTGAGACATAGACTCACATTGTAAATGTCTGTTAATTTATAGTATAAACTATGTCAGTACGATCAATGATATTCAACATACGTACATTGGACAATATCATTGTATAAATATTTCTTGCCTATGACTATATGAAACTGTGATTGTGTGTAGATTTTGTACGCGAATATGAGACGATCGGACGAATTCAAGAAAACTGTTAACATCTGATCAATAACTAATACAGCTGTATTGTATATGCTCTGACTTACTATAATTCTTTTACGTAAGCAGGTGCCTCTGAAGCTAGAAGCCGCTAGGCTTAAGCCTCTAAATCGACCATGTTAAAATGCAACTGAGATCACTTAATTAGTCTGAGGTAAATTCATTCTTAGGCTCTTTTTTTTTTTTAAGATTCCCGTTTATTTTACCTGAAAATGCGAGACTGGTCTCGAAACGTGTCGTGTGACTTGAGATTTAATCACGAATTTTATGTGGTTGAGCCAATTTTCGATATTTCACTAGACAATGATTCATCCGTCTATTGAACTTCTATTGCACATGCGCCGCAGCAGCAATGAAACACATTTTCTGGCAACATATTTTCAAATTTTACTACAAGGTGTACAACTTTGCTTCCGCCGTTTGCCGATAGGTGGCGACAACGGTAAGTAGCGGTCGAAAGAAACAGATCGCAGACGTCAGGCATTTAGCCTGGACCTCGGTCAACATAACCTAATTCAAACATTAGTCGATTTGTGTCTGCATCATAAAGTTGTTCTTGATTGAAAATGTCAGTTTACGAGCCTAATTCTCGTCATTTGCGGGAGGTGTTACTGTTTTGTTTCAATACGAAGAAAACAGCGCCTGAGCCTCATCGAATGGTCTCAAGTATGTATGGTAAGGACGCTATTAGTGAAAGAACGTGTCGTGAGTGGTTTCAACGCTTCAAGAACGGTGATTTTAACGTCGTAGACTGGCACTGTGGTGGAAGAGAGAATGTTTTCGAAGATGCGGAATTGGAGACATTGCTGAGTGAAGACTCGCGTCAAACTCAAGAAGGATTGGCATGATTTGTGGGAGTGACACAGCAAGCCATTTCAAAACGTCTCAGGGCTATGGGCATGATTCAGAAAGAAGGAACTTGGGTCCCGTCTGAGTTGAAACCAAGAGACGTTGAACGGCGTTTGTGTGTTTGTGAACAGTTCAAAAATGGCTCTGATGGTTCAAATGGCTCTGAGCACTATGGGACTCAACAGCTGTGGTCATAAGTCCCGTAGAACTTAGAACTACTTAAACCTAACTAACCTAAGGACATCACACACATCCATGCCCGAGGCAGGATTCGAACCTGCGATCGTAGCAGTCCCGCGGTTCCTGACTGAGCGCCAAAACCGCTAGACCACCGCGGCCGGCAAAATGACTCTGAGCACTATGGGACTTAACAGCTGTGGTCATAAGTCCCCTAGAACTTAGAACTACTTAAACCTAACTAACCTAAGGACATCACACACATCCATGCCCGAGGCAGGATTCGAACCTGCGACCGTAGCAGTCGCTCTGTGAACAGTTCCTTCAGAGGCCAAAACGGAAGGGATTTCTGCATCGCATTGTGACCGGGGACGAAAAATTGGATTCATTACGATAACCCTAAACGCAAAAAATCATGGGGATATCCCGGACATGCTTCCACGTCGACGGCAAAACCGAATATTCACGGCTCCAAGATCATACCCTGCATCTGGTGGGACCAGCTCGGCGTCGTGTACTATGAGGTGTTAAAACCAAGTGAAACAATCACGGGTGCTCGTTATCGAACGCAATTAATGCGTCTGAGCAGAGCATTAAAAGACAAACGGCCGCAATACAGCGAGAGGCACGATAAAGTGTGATTTTGCAGCACGACCACGCTCGACCCCACGTTGGAAAAGAGGTCAAAATGTACTTGGAAACGTTAAAATGGGAAGTCCTACCCCACCCGCCGTAGTCTCCAGACATTGCTCTCTCTGACTATCACCTGTTTAGATCAAAGGGCCGGCCGGGGTGGCCGAGCGGTTCTAGGCGCCACAGTCTGGAACCGCGCGACCGCTACGGTCGCAGGTTCGAATCCAGCCTCGTGCATGGATGTGTGTGATGTCCTTAGGTTAGTTAGGTCTAAGTAGTTCTAAGTTCTAGGGGACTGATGACCACAGCAGTTAAGTCCCATAGTGCTCAGAGCCATTTGAACCATACATCAAAGGCACATGGCCTGGCTGACCAACACTTCCGATCTCATGAAGAAGTCACAAATTGGATCGATTCGTCGGTCGCTTTAAAAGATGAACAATTTTCTCGAAGCGGGATTCGTAGACTACCCGAAAGATGGGAGAAAGTAGTGGCCAGCGATGGAAAATACTTTGAATGATACGTGTGTAACCAATTCGTTTCGTTAAAGCCTCAAATGTTGAGGAAAAAATGGCGGAAACAAAGTTGTACACCTTGTAATGTTTCTCAACCTCGACGTGATCTGGTGTTACAAAATCGCCGACCTCAGCATGTTGAAAACTACGCGCTGAGCCTCACTTGAAGCCCGGACACTAACGTTCCGTGGTGAATGGTCAGTAGGAGAGCGCAGTGTTTGTCCGCAGACGCTCTGCTGCCGGTACTCACGCAGTTTCCGTGACGCGAGGGCGACGGGAACGGCGGACAGCACCGTTACGCCGGCCAGGGTGCACAGCACCGCGCGCCGCAGACGGGGGGTCATGGCGGCGACTGACGCCGCGCTGCAGGCCGACTCCCAATATACCGCCAGCGGCGGACGCCTCCCACCCCGTCTGCATCTGTCGCATTCATCCACCTACTGGCGGTGTCGCCGCGATGCGTGTGAGCGTCGTGGGCCCACGGCTGAATGTACCGTACGCGCAACGTAACTTGACACTTTCGCGCGGGGGATTCTGGGAGTGGTGGAATGGGCAGAATACCTTACAATCGTTTCCAGCACAGTCGACTAGTGTATGAAGTTATACGAGGCGTGTTTTTTTAAGGAAGTACCGTTTTGAAATAAAAAAAAAAGACGTGATAAGATATCTCAATAATTTTTTTTTACGTGAAAGCCTGCACCTTAATCTACTTTTCTACATAATTTCCGTCAATACTGAGGCACTTGTCATAACGTTGTACCAGTTTTTGAATACCCACCTCATAGAAGTCTGCCACCTGACTTGTTAACCACTGCATCACCACTGTTTTGACCTCGTCATCGTCTTGAAGACGCTGACCGCCCTGGTGTTTCTTCAAGTGCAGGAACAGATGGTAGTCACTGGGCGCAAGATCGGGGCTTTACGGAGGATGATCTAGAGTTTCCCATCGAAAAGATGTGATGAGATCTTTGGTCTGATTCGCCACATGAGGACGGGCATTATCTTGCAGCAAAACGATGCCCTTGCTCAACGTCCATGGACTGTTTGCTTTGCCGGCCGTAGTGGCCGTGCGGTTCTAGGCGCTACAGTGTGGAGCCACGTGATCGCTACGGTCGCAGGTTCGAATCCTGCCTCGGGCATGGATGTGTGTGATGTCCTTAGGTTAGTTACGTTTAAGTAGTTCTAAGTTCTAGGGGACCGATGACAACAGCAGTTAAGTCCCATAGTGCTCAGAGCCATTTGAACCATTTGAACTGTTGCTTTGATTCTCGTGTGATGTAGGCCACCCATGTTTCATCGCCCGTAACAGTTTGGCTTAAGAAATCATCACCGTCGTTGTGGTACCGCTCAAGGAAAGTCAATGCACTGTCTAAACGTTTGGTTTTGTGCACATCGCCGGCCGGGGTGGCCGAGCGGTTGTAGGCGCTACTGTCTGGAACCGCGCGACCGCTACGGTCGCAGATTCGAATCCTGCCTCGGGCATGGATGTGTGTGCAGTCCTTAGGTTAGTTAGGGTTAAGTAGTTCTAAGTTCTATGGGACTGATGACCTCAGAAGTTAAGTCCCAAAGTACTCAGAGCCATTTGAACCACTTTTTTGTGCACATCCGTCAACATTTTCGGTACCCAACGTGCGCAAAATTTTCGGTAATTCAAGTGCTCGGTCACAATGCTACACAAAACACTACGAGAAACATTAGGAAAGTCATCCCGCAAGTAGGAAATCGTCAGAGTCAAAAACATCAGACAACTTCTGTTTATTTAGTTTAGGAGGTCTTCCAGGTCGTTCGCCACCTAAAACTGAGCATGTTTGTTAAACGACGCAATACAGTGTACTGAGTGAAAGTGTTTCAAGTAAAATTGCAAAATACGAGGATTCCATTCGCTAAAGATTATTCATATATGATTCATACGTGCGTACGGAATTAATACGTGTAGTAAGATTATTATTTCAAGAGGAATTTCATGATATTCAAGTTCCTAATCAGAGCACGAACCATTTATTAATAAACAAATTTCGCGAAATGGAAGTTTTACTGACAGGAAACGTAGACAATCACGAGCAGTAATCACAGAGGAAAATCGGGATAACACTTGGAAAACTCTGGAAAGATCTCCAAAAAATCAGTGCAACGTCTTTTCCAGTAAATGGGAGTTTCATGTGTTCTGTTCAAATGGATACACAATTACTGAAGTTACTGACCTATAAAATAACTGCAGTGCAAGAACTTAAACCGGGTGACCCTGAAAAATGCTTGCGGTTCTGTGAATCGATTCTGAATAGAGAGCACGAGGGAGCAATTGACCCTTACCTAAGTTTCTTTCTGGCTGAATCATGCTTATACAGAAGTGAATATGTTAATTCACAAAATAATCGTTATTGACGCTTTTGAAAGCCTAACTTAATATTCGAGGCGATCGAAAAAATAGGAGGGTGGCGCTCTATTAGCGGTGAGGGAATAATAGGCCATACTTCTCCCAAGTAATATCCAACAAATGGGTCCCAGCTGGAGATGTGAAAGTCAAGGACAGTCTACTAGAAGAGGTCAGTGAATATGTCTACCTTGGCCAGATTATAAATATGAAGGGAGACATAAGACCAGAAATCTATCGACGCATCAAGCTTGGCTGGCAAGCATTTGGGAAGAATTCAAAAGTATTCAGATCAAAAATGCCAGTAAATCTGAGGAAAGCAGTATTTGATCAATGCATTCTTCCTGTGATGACGTGCGGATGCGAGACATGGACACTGAACTCATTCACAAAAGGGAAACTTAGGACAGCACAGAGAGCCATGGAGAGATCAATGCTGGGCTATACAAGAAAGGACAGGAAAAGGGCAGATGACATCCGGTCTGTGACGAAGGTTAATGACATCTTAGAGAGAGTAGGTTCCTTGAAATGGCAGTGGGCTGGCCACTCGCAAGAAGAAAAGACAACAGATGGACGAAGTTAGTACTGGAGTGGAGTCCGAGAGAGCACCGGAGGCCTTGAGGAAGACCACCAGACAGATGGGACAAAGACATCAAGAAGATCGCTGGTAACACCTGGCAGAGAACTGCCCAAGACCGTCCCACTTGGAGAAGACTTCTGAAAGCCTACCTGAATCCACGACTCGAAGAGGCCACATCATCTAATGATTGAATTGGCTGATGATGATGATGATGATGATGATGACTTCTCCCAAGAAACAACGGTAAGAGATATGTGGAAAAGCTGTGGCCGAGCAGTTCTAGGAGCTTCAGTCCGGAACCGCGCGACCGCTACGGTCGCAAGTTCGAATCCTGCCTCGGACATGGATGTGTGTGACGTCTTTAGACTAGTTAGGTTTAAGTAGTTCTACTTAACTGAGATTGGAGGTACTTAGGCTACCTTCTAGCAGGACTCTGCGACAGCACATACATCCAACTTCTCATCACAGGAAATTCGTGACATGTTTCAAGATAATCAGTAACGATATATGGCATCTTCATTCCCCCGATTTAACCCCCTGCGATTTTCATCTCTGGGGCACATTTAAGAGAGAAAGAGTCCGAATCGAATCTCTACATTTTAGATGAACTTAAAACTAACATTCGCCAAGAAATTAGCAGCCATTTGTCAGAGAAAACTACGGAGAGTGAGCTGGCGTCGGAAATGCTTGAACGGCGAAGAGGCGCAGTTCTAGCATCTCTTAGCTTAATACATGTAATTTATTTTTAAATGTTAGGAATAACTATTGCGAGAAACCGTTCTAGATTAAGGTGACAAACGTCACGGGATATACATCTTCAACTTTTATAGTCCTGTCTTCCTCAGTTGCGTGTAATATTACGGTATATTAATAATTTTTACTTATGGATCGTCTGACAGCAACTGAATAAAACACAATTTTAGTGCCATACGCGTTTCGCCTTTATTTTCTGCAAGGCATCATCAGTGGCAGGTTGTGTGGACAATTTCCTACATATTACGCTCCTGTTGCATTTTTGTTGTTGTTCTTCTTCTTATGAACGCCAATTTGCGGTTTTTTCCCCATTCCACAACACTATGCACTGAACGCTTGTTTTAAAGCAATGTTTTGGTTTCTGTTGCCGACAATTTGCGGTTTTTTCCCCATTCCACAACACTATGCACTGAACGCTTGTTTTAAAGCAGTGTTTTGGTTTCTGTTGCCGACAGTCGGCAACAGAAACCAAAACATTGCGTTAAAACAAGCGTTCAGTGCATAGTGTTGTGGAATGGGGAAAAAAACCGCAAATTGGCGTTCATAAGAAGAAGAACAACAACAAAAATGCAACAGGAGCGTAATATGTAGGAAATTGTCCACACAACCTGCCACTGATGATGCCTTGCAGAAAATAAAGGCGAAACGCGTATGACACTAAAATTGTGTTTTATTCAGTTGCTGTCAGACGGTCCATAAGTAAAAATTATTAATATACCGTCACGGGATACGTTCTGATATCGTGTCGGACCTCCTTCTACCCAGCGTAATGCTGCTGCTCGACCTGGCATGGACTGGACAAGTCGTTGGAAGCCACTGCAGCAGTATTGACCCATGCTGCCCCTATAACCGTCCATACTTGTAAAAGTGATGTCGATGCTGGATTTTGTGCACGAACTGCTCTTTCGACTCTGTCTCATAAATATTCTATGGGATTCATGCTGGGCGAGATGGATGACCACATCATCCGCTCGAATTGTCCAGGATGTTCTTCAGACCAATCGCGAACAACTGTGGCCTCACGACAATGCGCACTGTCGTCCACAAAAATGCCATCGTTGTTTGGAAACATTAAGTCCATGAATGGCTACAAATGCTCTCCAAGTAGCCGAACATAACCATTTCCAATCAGTGATCGATTCATTTGGACCAGACGACCAATCCAGTCCATATAAACACCTCCCAGGCCATTATGGAGCCACCACCAGCTTGCCCAATGCCATGTTGACAACTTGGATCCATGGCTTCGTGAGATCTGCGCCACACTCGAACCCTACTGAACTGTGTGTTTTTCACAGTTCGATTCCTCTGCTCTTAATGTCGCTTGCAGCGTTAATTTCAATTCCCGCCACGCGCTATATTTGTTGACTAGCGATCTCAAGCAGGCGCTGTGTGCCCTGCGCGAAGAGGTCCGTCGTTGCATCCGCAGCTGGGGGTGAGCGGGAAGGTCGGCAGTGACGAGTGGTCGCGAGTAGTGCGACGGTAGTCGACGCTATGTCTAGTGTGGAAGTTGCCTCGATAAGGTTACTGGCTTCGGGTTTGAATAGAGGTGTCTGATTCAAGATGTTATGGAAATTCTATCAGTTCTGTTTCCTCTATTTTGCCGGTGTGGAAGCAAGACTGTGTCTCGGTAGTCGGAGTGTGCATCAATCAAAGTAAGACCTAACATACACCTTTGTTCAGCGGTGGTTGACATTCACATTCCGCTAAAACGGTGATCCAGTAACCCGGCCATATTGCCGAAGTTATTCGTCGTGACTACTGTTGACTGTTCCTATCAGACGTTTTAGTATTCTCTTCCGTTTCTTCCGCTGTGTGCTGTTGAGTTCATTTCAGTGCCAATATTCAGTCCAAAATATTAAAAATGAATTTTTGGTGACTTGTGGTTGAGTCTTGGTTCAAATGGCTCTGAGCACTATGGGACTTAACTTCTGAGGTCATCGGTCCCCTAGAACTTACAACTACTTAAACCTAACTAACCTAAGGACATCACACACATCCATGTCCGAGGCAGGATTCGCCTAGAACCGCTCGGCCACCCCGGCCGGCGGTTGATTCCTGGGTTTGTTTGAATCGATAACCAGCACGTCCCATACCATTTACCAGGCATGACAAGTAACCAAGATAAATGCGACTTAAATTTGCATTTGTGTAATTTGTTTATCCTGTTTTCTATGATATTATAGTTAATGACTATTTAATACTTCAAATTATGTAAAACTTGTCCCGCCCGTGAAAAAGGGTTTAGCCATGCGATGTTGTTTTTGGGGGAGGGGGGGGGGTTTCTGGTCAATTAATGAGTTAAGTACTTTGTGGAGGTCGATCTTACCCTTTCTTTACCTGCCTCAGCTTTAGGAAGGGGTTTAATTCCTCAAGCTATCTTTAGGCCAGCGCTGGTCCATTAGGATCCCTTTGATCTTATAAGCAGTTTTATATAGCTTAGAGAGTAACTTAATGTAGTTGAGTTTTTTAAGTGGGCTTTGCACGGCCAATGTCATCTCAAAGTGATGATTTTAAGAGCAATTTGTAACCCTTTTTGTATGCTGGATAATTCAGGGTCAAAGAGACTTGTGTTAGAAGCCTATATATGTATGATATCTTTAAATTCATTGTGCTGTTTCCAAGATTTAATGTATATGCCCCCTTTAGTGGGTGCTAGATTTAACCTGTCTTATTTAGTGTTTAAGTAAGCCCACTGAAATATCACTCTCAAGCTAACTGGTCCGGCTTCCTGTAACACGTGAATTTGCTTAGTTCTCCGTGTTCTACGATATATCTCGTCGAAAAAAGTGTTTCAGTGCTATAATGTATACTAGTCAAATTTGAACCAAGCTGTTCTCCAGTTTAACTGTTTATTCCCTAATTTTTGTGAAATCTAAATTTTCTAAATTTGCAAGCCTTAATCTGTTTTCTGTAAATTGTTGCCAGTATAGCTGTGACCTACCTAATCAACTGCAACACGAAACTGTTGGTGTTTTAACTGGTTGTGTTGCAATAAATGCAAACTTAAAGTGAAGCTTGTGGGTGATTCACATTCCCCGGTCCCCATCGCTAATGCTAGAATTGAATTTTTATTTAAAGCTTGTGTTAAGATTTTTCGTCGAGATACTGGGAGAAAAGAAAAGGTGCTTCACCTACCATCGGTTTTTACCATCTCAAATCTGGACTCATCTGATCAGGCTACGGTTTTCGAGTCGTATAGGGTCCAGCCGATATAGTCACGAGCCCAGAGAGGCGCTGCAGGCGATGTGCTGTTAGCAGAGGCACTCACGTCGGTCGTCTTCTACCATAGCCAGTTAACGCCAAATTTCGCCGCACTGTCCTAACTGATAAGTCAGTCATACACCCTATTTTGATTTCTACGGGCCGGCCGGAGTGGCCGAGCGGCTAAAGGCGCTACAGTCTGGAACCGCACGACCGCTACGGTCGCAGGCTCGAATCCTGCCTCGGGCATGGATGTATGTGATGTCCTTAGGTTAGTTAGGTTTAAGTAGTTCTAAGTTCTAGGGGACTTATGACCACAGCAGTTGAGTCCCATAGTGCTCAGAGCCATTTGAACCATTTTGATTTCTACGGTTATTTCACGCAATGTTGTTTGTCTGTTATCACTGACAACTTTACGCAAACGCCGCTGTTCACGGTCGTTAAGAGAAGACCGTCGGCCGCTGCATTCTCCATGGTGAGAGGTAATGCCTGAAATTCAGTATTCTCGGCACACTCTTGACGCTGTGGGTCATAGAATATTGAATTCCCTAACGATTTCCGAAACAGAATGTCCCACACGTCTATCTCCAACTACCATTCCACGTTCAAAGTGTGTTAAGTCCCGTCGTGCGGCGATACTCACGTCGGAAACCTTTTCACAAGAATCACCTGAGTACGAATGACAGCTCCGCTAAAGGACTGCCCTTTTATATCTCGTGTACGCGATACTACCGCCATCTGTATATGTGTGCTATTATTTGTCGCCTCAATGTATATTTACAAGAAGGTCCCGTCATCCTCTCCGCGGACACAGCAGCCAGTCTCGTGGGCTGGCCGCTCGCCACGAAAGCGAAAGTTAAGCAAAAGATCGATAAGTTGCTCCGTTTCCTAGTTAATTAGCATTGAAATTAGCCAATCAGGCCGTTATGCGCTCAAGTTCAAGCGGCCAGACAGAGACGGTGCTGCAAAACGTGTTCTTCATCTGCTTTGCTAGAACCGAACGAGAGAACGGTATAAAAATTGTAGTAAGGATCGAACCCGTACCAAAGGCTGAACAGTTTCGTGCGCTATCACCTACGCTGTAAGAACAATTGACGCTAACGGCATCTGACGGGCCACTTGAATTGGCGCGCGCAATGCTAATTAACACGGAAACGGCGGAACTTATCGAATTTTTTTCTTAACAGTTAATTCTCAGAACAATCTACCCTGCAAGAAGACTCTTTCAAGCTCTTCGTACTGTTCCTGACTACCCCATATAGACAAAGAGAAGGCTGGTGTCTTTTTTTTTATATGAAAATGCTAATAACTTACCCTACTTTACTTTTCATTTTGAAACGAATGAGCTAGGTACTTCTCCAAATTCCCTGCAATCCTAGAATGTCGCCGATCGGAAACAATGTTTTTAGGAGATGAAATATACGTGGAGATATGTCTACTGGAACGTCGTCTTCTCCCACACTGAGGAAGTTAAGGAAAGTCGAGTAGTCTGGACTTCTTGCGAAACCAGCGTCAAATTTATTCTTTACCCCGTGTCGTCTCTAAAGTCAGTCTGTTTGCGATATGGCATTCTGACAATTTCCAACGATTTCTGCAAAGGCAGCCTGATAAATTATAATTCTGTAACGCTACTGCCAAGGAAACCGAAGCTGCTACGGATGTACACCAGAGCATTTTGTGTCTTCGTACTAAAGATAAAGACTCTCTCGGAAATGAATCACGCACTGATTTAACGACTTGAAAATGTTCATTATAAAACCCGATAGCTTCATTCCATGTACTGCACCTCGTTAGGACAGGCTCAGAGGGCAATGCTAGCTTCGGCAGCAGCTCTCTAAAGAGCGACACACGACATTAGGATGTGAGATACGCTTTTCGAGTGTATGAAATTATTTTATTTATTTTTATGTAGCTGCTGTGCTTCTTCGGCGATAAGTTGCAGTGTAGGGGGCAGACAGTTGAAGTGGATTAAATGCGGATTGAATACGCGTAGGGCAGTTGCAGCTTACAGCATATAGGCCTTAGCACCTGAGTATACAATAATTTTTTTCTTCTTGAATTCTCTCACACCACAACTGGTAATTAACATTTTCCAAGAAATTAGTGATAACTTCGAGGCTTCTTCTTTGAGTCTGTCAACAATGAGGTTGCCAATGAAATGTCCACATATGTCCACAGTTTCGTCGATGGCTATCCACATATGGTAATTACTTTTATAGTGCCACACACTTTTCAAAACCTTGTGTTAACAAAAATCTAGTTTTCTTTTAATGTTGATTCATCAGGAATCTGTTGACCGCAGCACTTTTGTAAAAATGTGAGAAATTCAGACACTTGAATTTTGTGCCACGAAATGTTCGCAGCAAAAATGGAAAAATTCATTTATGGAGTTTGGATTCTTTTGTGCTTACGTCAGTAACATTTGTTCCTCAGACGCTTGCGCTGATTTGTTTTTCATGGGCTCATCACTACGCATATATTGCTGAAGTTGTGGCTTACAGACTCGGCATAGAATAATCTCTCCATCAGTAGTGAAAGCGTCGTCCATCCTAATCCAACAACTTAGACAATAATTTTGATGCAACAGAAGGCATGAAGGACGCAAATAGTCATGAACTCTTAAGAAGTGCGTATATAATGTAAAACAGCTTCCCAAGGCCAGACTGAAAATTGTTCACTTCATAAAATGGATTTCTCAACATAAGTCTTAATATATTGTTAAATGCTAATATTTTGTTGCTGTGAGGAAATATTTGTGAACTGGTAAGTTTTGTTTGGAACTAAGTTATAGTAAACAAATGGAAAATATTTCACTTATGGTAGTTAGCAGTAAACTGACACATGGAAGACATGAGCAAATGTTGTGCATTATTTTTTTATGCATAAGACTTCAATTGTTATTTTCCGCATTTTGACAGTTTGTCATTTGCCTTATCACTGTGTCACAAGCCAACGTTGTGTTGAAGTTATTGTCATCATATTTTGAAGGAAATTAGGAAATGTTTCCTTTATTTAACTGGTTGCAATGAATAGTACTGTTACATATTAAACCTAATTAATGGTTTTGAAGTCAAGTACAGAAATGATGCGAATTCAAACGATGTTACTGCCAGTATGAGTGCAACAGAGGGAAGTCAGGAAATAGGAGTCTTGACAACACAGTTTCACGTAGAAAGCACATAGATATAAATCACTGGAGTAAACTAACAATTATCAAGAACACGTTTCGACATGAGAAAATTTGAAAATTCTGTATCTCATGGTAAAAAAATTAAAAAGCGTGAGCAACACAATTAACATATATAATTTTACAAATAAACCAAAAAACTATCTGTTGCAATAACGTGCAGAAAACAAATAACAAATGTAACCAAAATCAGATTCACTCCATCATAGTAGTGGCCGACTAACTCTATTAATTATTCCTAGTAGTGACAGAAGGGGCAGCCGCTAGGCACTGAACATAAGTCATAAAATATTTTCGATTGCTGTATTATGACTAACAGACAGCTGCTTTAATTGAACAATATTCAATAAAATTACTGAAATCGTTAGAGTAATAGTTCTGATAAAAAAGAGAATTTTCCAAAATTTGAGAGTACAGACCAGTTTTCCACACACAACCTTATTTATGATCCATCAGTGTAGTTTCTGAAGTGCTACTCCACAGAAAAGAGCATCCCGAAATTAAATAAGGAAAATCATAGAGCTAACAAGATCTGTAGCGTCTGTTAAAAAACTAGTCTTATGGTATCAATACCAACTCCTTGAACTGGCTGCTGCATTATGATATCAGTGAAGAATCAAATGCTCATGTTGAAATATCTCTCAATGAAAATAAGAATCATCTACTAATGGGGAAAAATCAAGTATGAAATCATACAACGTTTGACATTTTATCAGCTCCTGTTCTCAATAAAAGTTATAATAAAGATATTAAAAGACTATCTTAAAAGACTAATAAATGATAGTGATTCATTCATAGTAATTCATTCATAAATGTATTCATTGTATATTTAAATATATAGTAGTTGAAATTTGTTTACAGAGGACGAATGTGTGATAAAATATTTCAACGTTTTCTAGTTTTTGATAAAGTAAAATTTAAGAGAGTACAGACCAGTTTTCCATGGACAGCCTTATTTATGATCCATCATGTACTATGTATACTTACCAGACACTGTGATGATAATAACTACTGAGACATACAAATAGTTCATCGACTTTTGATGTGACCTGTATAACGAAACGGTGGTGTGGATACAGTTTAAAGAATAAAGTGGTTCAAAACTAACAGCAAATGTAAAAGAAAAAAATCAATAATTCAAGATATAACGCTAATGAAGGGAGTTTTCCAACAACTCACAAAAATAGGTATTATGTTTAATAGTGAGTACATTAGTGTGTGAAAAAGTAAATATAAGTGATACTGTAGATCTTCCAGAGTTAATCTTAATCTCTATATAGCTACATGTGGTGAACAGCAAAATGGAGAACGATTTAGACAGGCCACAAATAATGCCATGGAAAAATGATGTGATTTTATGACTTATGGGAAACATAAAAACACACAATGGTGAATGCGTTACACCACTATACAAACTAGTCATTCAATTGAAACGATAATAGTCGCTTAAACTTAAACTTTTATAGAAATAACTTTACACATTGTTTAGAGATCTCTTTCCTCTAACATCTACATCATGATGCATACAACTATTTTAGCTTCATTGGGTTTAATTTACGTGTATATTTTGGAACATAGTAGTCGAAACTCTGGTACAAAATTCCTTGGGTCCTAGCAACGGCCAGTAAACTAAAATGCAAGAAGAAAAGAATATAATTAAGATAACTGAAATACTTAGAACAACTTACATTGAGACTAAATTTACCTTTATTCTGTTACGCAGCAGACAAACCTAATATTGTTTGAAAAAATGGGTTTCTTGTTTGTCGAAGCGATAATTTTACAGGGAAATTCAGTTAGGGTCGATAATACACACATTATGCAAAGAGACTAATAACGCTATGTAAAGCTGACCACTGAATATATGGCACCTTCTAAAGACATTCACATGACAAAATATTTAATTTCCAATGGAATTCATCTTAACAAAGTAAATTACAGATTAAGAAATAGTCATAAAGCATGATTGGTTAGGAGTTCGTGGATACCACTTCAGCGACTTCCATGACTTAAGCCCCCACCAGCTAAGCTACCAGGGGAAGAGGATGTTCGTGATGTTCGTTCATATAACTGAGAGGTGAAGGTTAGGGTAAATACACACTCAAAAATTTTAATGCCTGACCAGGATTAGATACCATCACCTTTCGGTTTCCAAGTATGTGCTTTACCTCTAGTCTACCGAGACCAACAGGTAAACTGTACGAAACAAACGTGACTCCAGATATAAAAATAATTTCAACGTTTTTGTCCAATGTTGAATGCAAAGTTTGGTAGTCCTGTGTCGAAAACATGCTAGCTACAGACACATATGATGTAACTGGAAACCTTGGGAATTTGATAAATTCAAACATTTTTTTAAAAAATTTTCTCTTATAAACTATGTGTAAGCGCTCTTGAAGTAGAAGCACTTGTTTGTACTGAAGGGATAGAGCCACACCATCAGTAAAACCGACCTCCCTCCTTGCATTAAAAAATAAGTACTTACAACTAACAGTTGTGTACCAGCTAACTAACAGTTGTGTACCAGTATCCTTGAAAGATAAAATCAGATAAATGGTATAGCTGGAAAGAGGGATTGTTTATACGAGGCACTAACGTTTCCGATTGTTAGGATGTCCTACTTCTAACGTTTTACGAACCTAAATTGCAGCGAACGTTCAATTAATACAGACCAAAATCAATGACGTCTGTTGGTGTAGTTGCTTTTCTCTGCTATTGTACTCCTTGATTAGTTTCATATTGGTGGAGTTCCTCCTTCATGACAAACTCTACAAATCGTTTATGTTGAGGCATTTAGTGCCAACTGATAACTACTTCGAATGTCAACTGGCTTTTCTGTCCCCTGTGTTCAGTGATCTGTTATATTTTCTATAAAATAAGAGACAAATTATTAGTTCCTTGTTTCAGTGTCACAAGCACACCAACTATCATCTGTGATTTTCACAAAATGATAATTTCATATAAAGTTATTGTTTCCTTAAAACCAATTCGTTCATATTCATAAACGTCAACTGTATATGCTCACAATGAACCATTTACTGACGGTCAATGGATTCTATTTGATTTCGAACTCTTTCAAAGGATAAGGTACACCTGATGTTTATGTAGTCAGCTGTATGATTATTTACAATTTGGAGATATTATTTTTGTTGTCTGAAATAATGGGAAGTCAAACAAGAGTATTCCGTAGATCAGTAATGTCGCTGGTGTTATATGAGTCATACGAGCTGAAAATATTTTCTTTGTCTGATTCTAAATTTGTTACTCATTTTATTTCACAAGAGTACATACGTATTTTTTAAATTTCTTTTTTGAAATGTTCTTTCTTTAGTTTTATTTTTGCCAATTAATATAATTCAGGACATGTGCACCTTCCTTCTGCACCAGTGAAGAATCTGTAGGTAATTTTTCGCCGATATGTTTCTCCAGGCATCAGGATGCAACTCGGAAAATTTTTCTGAAAAATAAGAAAAATAATACGAAATTGAATTTGCAGTTGATCAGTTAATTTATCACTGATAATGAGGTACCGTCTTTCGGAAAGAGGAACATGAAGATTTTTATAACACCTGGTGAATAACAGTAATCAAATGGCTAATAAAAAGATAATTGATTAGAAGTGCTTTCCTTGGCTTAATGTAATCATTGTGGCCTCAGCAAAGCGCAGAGCTGGGTTTTCACATGCAGCAAAAGTGAGGTTATTTGGCGGTGACTCGAGCGGCATCACCGACGCTGCGTGTGGAAACGCCCAAATTCCTGTGGCGCCACTCGAATGACGCCGGTTTCCCCCACGTCACGAAAGTTAAAGACGACTTTATAACGCAGCGTTCCTACCCCACCATCAATCAGCTTCCTACACCCACCACCAATTAGCGTCAGTTAGTAGCCACCATCTATATTTCAGTGTTTCTGAACGTAACATGTGAATTTGGTAGTTTTCGTATTTACACACACCAAAAAAAAGTTTTGCATCAACCCGGTTCCGAGAACTCCTGAAGATAGACACTGACTGTGGATATTGTATCACAGACACAGTCCCTTTGACTATTCAGAGATGTCACTAAACCCTTCCAAAGATACATGAGCAGCGCCTATTAGACGGAGGGGGTCCGACAGCCGATCAGTTCCAGTCATTCCACCAGGAAGGAGGTACACAGCCTGTGTTGTCTGTAGTTCAACCATGCCTAGACGGTCAATATTGCGGTTCGATCGCTCAGGATTGGCATCACGTTCTTTTCACCGATGAGTGTCGCATATACCTTCAACACGACAATCGTCGGAGACGTGTTTGGAAGCAACCCGGTCAGGCTGAACGCCTTAGGCACACTGTCCATCGAGAGCAGCTAGGTGGAGGTTCCCTGCTGTCTTGGGTGGCATTATGTGGGACCGACGTACGCCACTGGTGGTCATGGAAGACACTGTAACGGCTGTACAATACGTAAATGCCATCCTCCGAACGATAGTGCAACCATATCGGCAGCATATTGGCGAGGCATTCGTCTTCATGGACGACAATTCGTGCCCCCATTTTGCACATCTTGTGAATGACTTCCTTCAGGACAACGACATCGCTCGACTAGAGTGGCCAGCATGTTCCCCAGACATGAACCCTATCGAACATGCCTGGGGTAGATTGAGAAGGGCTGTTTATGGACGACGTGACCCACCAACCACTCTGAGGGATCTACGCCGAATCGCCGTTGAGGAGTGGGACAATCTGGACCAACAGTGCTTTGATGAACTTGTTGATAGTATGCCACACGAATACAGGCATGCATCAATGCAAGACGACGTGCTACTGGGTATTAGAGGTGTGTGTACAGCAATCTGGACCACCAATTCTGAAGGTCTCGCTGTATGGTGGTACAACATGCAATGTGTGATTTTCATGAGCATTAAAAATGGCGGAAATGATATTTATGTTGATCTCTATTCCAATTTTCTATATAAGTTCCGGAAGTCTCGGAACCGAGGAGATGCAACACTTTTTTTGATGTGTGTATAACTGCGTATTACGAAAATATGAAGTTTCAAACAAACATTACATTAATGATCTCTCATAAATGCGTCGTTTTTAGTCCACTTTGTTGTTCTACAGTGACAGGAAGTGCGACTTTGATATATAAAAGCTTTGAGAGCGCATAATGGTTAACTTGCGTGGTAAAAGAATCTGCTGTTCCTATTTTATGATGTATGGATAAGAGTTGAGTGTGAGGAATCATTACTGAGTAATAAGGGAAAGTCGATTTGTAGTTTCACAGCAGTTCACTTAAGTCAACAAATGGTGAAAATGGATGCAATACTGGCAGCATATTCAGATTCTAATATACATACTGGGAACTTCAATGCTCTTAAACACTTGTCCAGTGGATTTGAGAAAAGAAGTACCAAACTTTCTGGTATAACTTGAGACTGAGTGTAGATTTCAGTAAAACAAATCAACTATATTACAATGTCTTTTAGTGCACTTGTACAAAGTGTAATACTAGATTCCAGTACCAATATAGAATAACATTTTTCGCGTCTGTAGCTGAGGGTTCAGCATGGCTGGCTGCCATGTGGAGGACCCAAATTCGTTTCCCGATAGTGCCAGGAATTTTTCCGTGGTGGTAGGACTAGAATAGGATGCACTCAACCTCGTGAGGACAACTGAAGAGCTACTTGACTAAATAGTAGCAGTTACAAAATCAAGAAACCCGACAACGACCGGGAGAGTGGTCTGCTGACTACATGTCCCTCCATACGGCATCCAGTGACGTCATTGGCGGACGACGACACAGTGGTGCATCAGGCCTGAATAGTCAGTCTAACGCCGGAAAGCGGAACTGTATCGTCACTTTTATAGAACAGCTTTAATATTTTGTCGTATTTAATTGCCGTGGGGCATACGTAAAAAATATTAGCTTTCAGATGAATCTTTAGGATGTTTTTAATAGGATCCAAGACGTTAGACAAGAACAATGGAACTGTAATTTTGAGAATGTGGTATAAACATTGGAGAGATGACACGTAATCGCCAGATGCCAAGTATCAATAGTGTCACTCGAGCAAGTACTGCAACTCTAATATGACTATTGGAATTCTTAATAGAGTTCGATACACAGCTCAAAAAGTAAATAACATTTATTTTTTGTTATCCAAAAGTCGTTCAAGAATTGATTTTCATTTACGAGTGTTACTTCGACATGAACGAAAGTTAGTTGACGCGGTTCTATATCTGAAAGACGATGTCTATTCGAATTTCTCGGCAGTCACGTAAGAGCGGCGCTAGCAGTGTAACAGAGCTACGCAAACTTGGAAGTTCCTTCTGCGGTATTGCAGGAAGACTTGCAGGAATGTAACACTGCACATGGTTTCTGGTGGCGGTGGTCACGTGGACGTACGGTCGCAAGACGACCGGGCTCCGGACGAGCACGTGCCACTACCGAGAGGGGAGACCAACGTGTTCTGAGTATGGGTCTGGGGCATCGCACTGCGTCTTCAGCACCAATCTGAGCAGCAGTTGGCGCCACAGTGACACAACGAACTTAACAAATCGATTACTTCAAGGACAGCTCAGAGCCAGACGTTCTGTTGCGTGCATTCCTTTGACACCAAACCACCGCCATTTGGGACTTCAGTTGTGTCGTGCGAGAGCTCACTGAGAGGGTGGAGGCCTGTTGAAAGCTGGTTCAGCCTCGGTGGCACTGACGGCCGTGTGTCGCTAAGAGGAGGGCAGCTGTGGGCCTGTTTATGTGCTAGACACACTGGAGCTACACCTGGAGTTATGGTCTGCAGTGCGATTTCGTATGACAGCAGGAGCACTCTACTTGTTACCCCACGCACGCCGACTGCAAATTTGTGCGACAGTCTGATAATTCGTCCTGTTGTGCTGCCATTCACGAACAGGATTTTAGGGGGCAGGATAACTCCCTCCCACATACTGCTGTTGTCACCCAACATGCTCTACAGAGTGTCGACATGTTGGCTCGGCGTGCTCGATCACCAAATCTGCCTTCAATCAAGCTCATATGGGACGTCGTCGGACGACACCTTCAGCGTCATCCACAACCAGCGTTAACCGTCCGTGTACAAAAGTTGCAATGTTTGCCGCCGTGGTACTGAATATGCTTTTCTCTGAATCCAGCTGTGAGATACAAGTATGCACTCAGTGTGCTTAAACAGCTGTGTCGAGGAAAAAATTCAAAGACAAACTGGTGCCGGTAGTGTCTCACTTAATTTATAGTGGCTGGCCACCGGTAGCCCATTAGCACCCAAAAAGCAAACCTGCATTCATTTTTATGAAATTTTGACAGCCAATGCCTGTGCTGAAAAATGATTCAATCCTATTGTATATGTGCCTGAATAAATGTACCCTTTTTTATGAGTTACAAAAATCACGAGTGTCGTGTGTAACGAATTTCGTAATAAATGGACATTTGTGAGTTACAGTTGCTGTACGGTCATAAGTACCATATCGGCGTACATTTACTTTTTCTTTTCAACATGAGTGTACACCGTCAGTATTTTTCATAAATTTCCGCTATTTTCGATATTTATATTCTGCATTTTTTTTAGTGGTGACGAAATAAAAAAGAGTTCCAAGTAACTTGTATCCCTGGTTTCTCTGTTTTCATAATAGAGATCTTTTTTGCTGTGTGTAAATCGCGCCAGTTCGATAGGGACATGGTAAAATTCTTGTACCATAATAGACGCAGAAATTAAGAGATTCAGAGAACCTGTTTTAGAGTTATTTTTACTGTTCAGCAAAACACAGTACCAGGCCAAAATGTAACCTCACTCTTAATGCTGATCTCGGGCCTGGGACGAGTTACTTGCTGTTTATGAGCAGCTGGAAATCGCCATAGCTACACTGTCCAGTCACATTAATGTGATCACCTGTCAAAAGCCTGAATAACCACCTTCAGCAGCACTGTAGTGCCTGGAGAATTTCGACGCAAATTCTAGAGACCCTCCGCTTTTCACCGACTCGAACATCGCATATTTTACGTACAAGCGTGAGAAACCGGAGAGTATCTACCTCACGCCGGTTTTCTGTGTGCGCAAGGTGCACGTGTGTCAAGGGAATGCCACAAGGTGAACGGTTGATCGACGCGGGCAAGTGGTTGCCTCACTCGTCACAGAAGTTACAAGACCAGCAGTAGGAGCAAGAGCGCCTTACTCAAATCAAATGGTTCAAATGGCTCTGAGCACTATGGGACTTAACATCTGAGGTCATCAGTCCCCTAGAACTTAGAACTACTTACACCTAACTAACCTAAGGACATCACACACATCCATGCCCGAGGCAGGATTCGAACCTGCGACCATAGCGGTCGCGCGGTTCCGGACTGAAGCGCCTAGAACCGCTCGGGCACAGCGGCCGGCGCGCCTTACTCCATGACGGAGCAACGTCAGTCATTATTGTGAACAGCTGAATTGTCTAAAAGAAAAGAAAAGACACTTACTTTTACTTACGTACTTACTGACTCTCTAGGGTTGCGGATGGTAGACTTGTGAGAACCTTGAGAGATTATTTGGAACTGGATTTATTGTAATAGTAATCAATAGCTTCTGACGGACCGGGAGTCATTGGATTTACGAAAGATGATTGATTGATGTGAAAGTGTTATGTGGTGTTGTGTTTGTGGAAGTGAAATATAGTAGGATTGATTTAAAAGTATGAGTGTACGCAATTATTTTAAGAGTAGAGAAAATTCCTCCAAAAAGCATCATATCTTTGGAGAAGAAGTTGGGCAGATGATCGCAGCCGACTATCCTGAAAAGAAGATCGGCAAAGCACCTCCAAGCAAGTCCAATGATGAAGGGGAGATGTGAGTCTTGCACACCAGCACCACATTGCTTTCTCTAGTCGCCGGAAGCGCCAGAGCACCTACCGCTGCCTGACGCACAGAAGAGAGTCAATGAGGTTCTGGAAGGTGCCGACACAGGTGTGGAGCCCTGCGCTAGGTTTCTCGGTTGATGATCGATGGCGCGAACAGTCCATCAACGTGGTCCTAGAGATTCTAGACTGGATTTAAATCTATAGAGTTTAGCGGCCAGGGGAGTAAGGTTAAATCCCGTTTATCTTAGAGCTACACATGTACACTGCGAGCTATGTAACATCTTACACTGTCCAGCTGGCAGATGCTATTGTGCCGAGGAAACAAAAACTGCATGTAGGGGTAGGACAGATGCACACTTACGTTGGTCCACTGTGCCTTCCAGAATCACAAGACCAACCATGCAAAGGCTGCAGCCTGGACCCTTTCGACGATCGTTCCAGGGTGTTTGCTTTTAGACGTTTCACTTCATACCCCAACAACGGCCATCTTTTCGATGGAGCACAAAACGTGATTCATCAGGAAAGGCCACTTGCCGCTACTCAGTGGACCTCCAATTGCGATACTGGCGTGCATATTCCAGTCTTCGTCACTGATGAACAGCAGTCAGCATGCATGCATCAACCAGGCACCTGCTGCAGACGCCCACAGGCAGCAACATTCGCTGAACGGTCGTTGAGGAGACACTTTTGATAGCCCTTGGTTCATCTGGGCGGTTAGTTGCTCAACGGTTGCAAGTCTGTTCACCCGTACGCATCTCTGCAGTCTTCGTTCACCCCTGTCATCTATGGCCCACGTTACAGCACAGGAGCGTCGGATTTGGTTCGCGACATTTTGCAGTGCACGGTATATGTTAACCACAGCAGAACGCTAACGGTTTAAAAACTTAGCCATTTTGGAAATGCTTCCACCGTTGGCCCGAAAGCCAATGAGGATGCCATTTTGGACGTCAGATAAATCGCTCTCGACTGCACTATTTTCCGCGATCCCCCGACACGCCCTACATAGCTTCCTCTGCTAGTGCTGCCACCTGACGTCTGTGAGTGATTAGCCTATTGCACGTTGACATCGAACATAGGCGGTGGTCACATTTATGAGACTGGACCGTGTATGTTCGGCGCTTGCGAGCTGCTGTGTATGGCTGCATTCAGAGGCTACTAGGAGACATGTACCAAAGATATCTAAGGTACTCCAAATACTATTTCGTCTACAGGAAGTACAAGATCTATCGCTACTCGTCTATGTGACTGTAGGTGGCCTATCAATGATAGCGTTGGAGTTTCTATACAGGGAAGGCAGATCACCCAGAACTCTGGTTATTACACTCATTCCCCTAACCTCAAAGTATCAGTGGAAGAACTGAAGAAATGCCCCATCCCCCAATAGGCAAGAGTACTAAAATCCAAGTGATCAATTGCAAAACAATTTGTAGCGCACCCGAATTGATAACAGCAGATTTTTGGGGACACTTCATCTGTTTATCGAAAGGACAGGTTAACCAGAAATGGAGGATATGTATTTGTATTAATAGGCAAGGAACTCAAATCCATCGAAATTGAAATTGAAGCAACATATGTGACTGTTTGGGCAAAGATTCAGTACCGAAGAAGGACAGAAACGTATAATTAGATCCTGCTTGCAGATAAGAAACTTACACCCAGATATAGACAAAAAAATTGGGAATACCTCAGTTCCCTAGTATGTGTGTTCCCAAATCACACTGTATTCATTGTAGGAGACTTTAATAGTCCGAAAATAAGATGGGAAATTACAGTGTCGCAAATAATAGATGTGACAAGACATCCTGTGTAACAATCCTAAGCATCTTCACTGAAAACTGCCTAGAGCAGAATGTCAAATCCTGAGGGAGATGTGTTAGATCTGCTGGCAACAGGTAGACCTGTTTTAGGATGTCAACTTGAAACTGATATCTACATCTACATCTACATTTATACTCCGCAAGCCACCCAACGGTGTGTGGCGGAGGGCACTTTACGTGCCACTGTCATTACCTCCCTTTCCTGTTCCAGTCGCGTATGGTTCGCGGTAAGAACGACTGCCGGAAAGCCCCCGTGCGCGCTCTAATCTCTCTAATTTTACATTCGTGATCTCCTCGGGAGGTATAAGTTGGGGGAAGCAATATATTCGATACCTCATCCAGAAACGTACCCTCTCGAAACCTGGCGAGCAAGCTACACCGCGATGTAGAGCGCCTCTCTTGCAGAGTCTGCCACTTGAGTTTATTAAACATCTCCGTAACACTATCACGGTTACCAAATAACCCTGTGACGAAACGCGCCGCTCTTCTTTGGATCTTCTCTATCTCCTCCGTCAAACCGATCTGGTACGGATCCCACACTGATGAGCAATACTCAAGTATAGGTCGAACGAGTGTTTTGTAAGCCACCTCCTTTGTTGATGGACTACATTTTCTAAGCACTCTCCCAATGAATCTCAACCTGGTACCCGCCTTACCAACAATTAATTTTATATGATCATTCCACTTCAAATCGTTCCGCACGCATACTCCCAGATATTTTACAGAAGTAACTGCTACCAGTGTTTGTCCCGCTATCATATAATCATACAATAAAGGATCCTTCTTTCTATGTATTCGCAATACATTACATTTGTCTATGTTAAGGGTCAGTTGCCACTCCCTGCACCAAGTGCCTATCCGCTGCAGATCTTCCTGCATTTCTCTACAATTTTCTAATGCTGCAACTTCTCTGTATACTACAGCATCATCCGCGAAAAGCCGCATGGAACTTCCGAGTATCAATGAGTATCAGTCAGTTGTAGCAACAACGTTTGCAAATGGCAACTGAAACAACTAGAAGGATTTATAAGTTCAACAAGATAGATAAAGAGGCAGTAGTGACGTATCTCTGTTATGAATTTGAAACGTTTAGCTATGGACAGAAACATGTAGAAGAATTGTGTCTCAAGTTTAAAAGACTAGTTGACAATGCACTGGATAGACAGATGTACCTAGCAGAACAGGGGGGGGGGGGGGGGGGAGAGGAAGGACCCTCCATTCATTAACTGTAAAGGAACTTCTGAAGAAACAGAGGTTATTGGATAACAGTTGTAAAACAAAGCATGGGGTTATAGATAGACGGTAAATGAAACGCGTTTGGCTGTCAAGGGGGCAGTGCGTAACGCCATCAACGACTTCTGTAGCAGAATATTATAGAAAGATATTTAATAAAGCTATGAGAAATTCTGGTCTATGTAATGACTGTTAGTGGTATCAAAATTTGTGTCCAAACACTCACAGATGACACAGAAACTGAAACCGAGGATAACATAGAAAAAGCAGAAATGCCAAACTCCGTTTCTAAACGTTCCTCTGAAAGGAAAATTCAGGAGTATTGCTCAGTTTAATTCTCACACCATTCCAAAGATGAATGAAATAGATATTCGTGACAGAAGCTCTAAGGAACATCTCAAATCGCTAAAATTAAGCAAAGCTCCAAGGCTCGATTAAGTTTCTATACCGAATTTGCGGCTGAGTTAACCCGTCTTTTAACCAGAACATACCAAGATCCATCGATCCAAAAGTTGTGCC
Organism: Schistocerca serialis cubense; assembly: GCF_023864345.2. Taxonomy (NCBI): domain Eukaryota; kingdom Metazoa; phylum Arthropoda; class Insecta; order Orthoptera; family Acrididae; genus Schistocerca; species Schistocerca serialis. Next base: position 575,854,610 of record NC_064639.1, read on the forward strand.
TAGTGCTTGGAAGAGAGCACTGATCAAACCCGCCTACAAGCAGGACAGAAGAAGTGATCCACAAAACTACAGTCTAACATCATTGATGCCAGTCTATTCTAGTCCCTCAGAAAATAATTTAAGCTCAAATTTACGGAACAGAATAACCTCCTCCTTACCAGCCAGCATGAACATCTGTCATGTGGAACCCAACACGCACATTTCTCACATGACATCCTGAAAATAATGGATACTGCCAGGCTGCTGGATGCTGTATTCCTTGACTTCTGAAAAGCATTAGGCGCAGCGCTGTACCTACGCTTAATACTAGAAGCACAATTGTGGAGGGTATGAAGGGAAATTTTTAACTTAACTGAGTATTTCTTGGTAGGGAGATCGCAGCATGTTATCTTAAATGGGGAATGATTGACAGATGTAGAAGTGCCCCATGAAGTGTATCAGGACCCTTGCCGTTCTTGTTGTACATTAATGATCTGACACGCGGTATTAATAGGAATCTCAGAGTTTTTGCCATCTGAGGAAGCTGTCTAAATATTTATACAGATCTTGATAAGATTTAAAAGTGGTGTAAAGATTGACAACTTGTGAAACTGTGCACTTCACAAAACGAAAAAATGTCATTTCCCATTACTTTAACAGCGGTGTATCCTCGATGTTTCTAATTGTTCGCCTTATCTCAAGGTCATAAATGAGAAAAGATACACTTCCCACCCCCCGGACACAGTACCAATACTGGGAGAAAGGCACCCACGCTTCGCCCCCCCCCCCCTCCTCCCCACCATCTCTCTGGGCATGTGGCAAAGTCATCATGCTACAGTGAGAGTAATGGAACCGATAACTACATGCCCTCTTGGGTCTACAGGATTCAAGTTCTCCCTCCCCTCCCACTTCTTAATATAAATGCAATTGTACGAGCGTCATCACACCCTTGTAAGTGCCAACAGCTGCAGACATCGGCCAAAAACAGAAGAAGACTTTTCTGGACGCATCTTGAAGTAGCTAATCAGTCTGTGTTTGAGTGTACAGGAGGCAGACATCTTACTCAAGGTACAGAGTAAAACACATCTCTCATGCACAGGAAGAGAGTTTGATATTTTATAAGAATGTTCATTGCTGTGTTTTCGAGAAGCATGTGCGAGGTCCTCCTTGACTGTCAAAGATTCCAAACCATATACAACCGATGTGTTCCGAAGGAACCCACATTTCGGATGAACTGTTATAGTCGAATTCGTATTGTTGCCTCTGGTAATTTCAATCTTCACTGCACAATGCCCTACTACGAGTTGTATGTAACTTTTACGTAATTGTTAATGAAAAACCACCACTATCACAGCACGGGCTCAGACAGTGTGCCATTGGAGAATGCACTGAATGGTATACTTGCAGTTATTCCACCGGAGTCCTCTATGTATGTGAGGGGGCTTGAGAAAGAGAAGCGGATTGAAGACTTCTTGCCGGAATGAGAAGTGCGTAGTACTGAGGACAAGGGGTGTCTCTCTCTTCCTGCACTGCGATCGAAACTGCGCGTCATCAAACACGAAGCAGTGACTGGGGAGTTAAATGTGACAGTGTTGGAACAACGGTGGCGTAAATTCCACGTGCGAATTTTCCCGTATGATGGCAATGAGTGGAATGGATCTAGTTGAACAATGAAAGAAATGTAATGTTCAGAATGATTGTAAATATCTGATAAAGTACAAAAAACGATAATGACTACTACAAAATTGTTATAATATCTCGCCAACCTGTCACTAAAACGTTTTATGTAGCCACATATCGCCGTTGAGAGACAGAGACAGAGACAGAGAGAGAGAGAGAGAGAGAGAGAGAGAGAGAGAGAGAGAGAGAGATCGAGCGGGAGAGGTGGTGGGACACTTGGTCATTACGGCATGTGGCAGAATTACTGTAATAAAATGACGCCATACCTTATTCTGCAGTAGGTGATATAATTTGCGGTGAAAGAGATATTGACGTTACAGTATTTTGCTGAATTATCATAAAATAAAGCTATTACGACATTTACTCTAAGCACAAATGTCTCCCAGTGCTATAATGTTCCCAAAATATCCCAACATCCATTCTAAGGTGTCTGTGAATATATGACTAAACAACTAGCACAGCACAATACTTAAGCAAAATATTCTCTTAAACAAATAGCACAGCCTGATATAAGTGAATACATAGCTTAACAGCTTGCACAACGCGGTATTTCGACAAAATAGAGCATTAAACGAAATTCTACAACACAGCAAAATATAGGTAGCCTGTGTTTTTACTGTGAGACTGCCCCTGGTAGACTCCTAAATAACGACACACAACATATTGATGAATCTATACTTTAAGTAATTTTTATCGTCGTGGGAAAGGAATGCACTTTTATTTGAAACCGCAAGGAGGGGGTCGCTGCCTGACTGCCCAGGACGCGACGCCCAACATTCGCCTGTGAGCCACGCAATGGAGAAGATGTTACAGGCTGTCTGATGTGTCTACAGCGAGGACGCTAACGACTCAGCCCGCTGAGCTAGTGTGTCTCCATGCGAGACTCCCGTCGGCCGAGGATGGAGCGATGCAGCTGCCCTTGATACTACATCTACATCTACATTTATACTCCGCAAGCCACCCAACGGTGTGTGGCGGAGGGCACTTTGCGTGCCACTGTCATTACCTCCCTTTCCTGTTCCAGTCGCGTATGGTTAGCGGGAAGAACGACTGCCGGAAAGCCTCCGTGCGCGCTCGAATCTCTCTAATTTTACGTTCGTGATCTCACCGGGAGGTATAAGTAGGGGTACTTAGAGTACCTCGTGCCTATCCATCTCTCCGACCTTGATAAGAAGCGGCAGGTGTAAGGTACAGTGATGCAGCTCAGATAGCCTCTCCTGTGTAAATTTCAACCTCACATTCCAGTGATGCATCCCGTTACCACATACCATTCTAATGCTTAAAATCAATGTATTGAAGAAACCAAGTGAAGCTGTCAGATGGACCAACAATGACAACATTTCGCACGAAGAAGGATACGATGTTTGAACCTCACACCAAACTAGGAAACTATCAAACTTAGAGCAGTAAAAAAACTAAAACTAGATTCCACCCGAACGGGCTATGAAGGCTCAACAGTACCGACCGGCCACCGTGTCATCCTCAGTCCACAGGCGTCACTGAACGCGGATATGGAAGGGCATGTGGTCAGCACACCGCTCTCCCGGTAGTATGTCAGTTTACGACGCCGTAGCCGCCACTTCTCAATCAAGTAGCTCCTCAGTTTGCCTCACAAGTGCACCCCGTTTGCAATAGCGCCTGGCAGACGGGATGGTTACCCATCCAACTGCTAGCCCAGCCCGACAGCGCTTAACTTCGGTGATTTGACGGGAACCGGCCTTACCACTGCCGGAAGGCCGTTAGCTGAAACTTAGAGCAGTAGCAGAGAGATATAGACTAGAGATACTAGGAGTAAGTGAAATGAGATGGAATGAATTTAGAGAGATAAAGACCTTGAGTGGGCATACATAACTGTATACTGGAAAGCCAAATGGTGATGATTCACACATGGAGGGAGTGAGATTGCTCTTAACTAAACAATGAAGAACAGCTTGATGAACTGGAAGTCCATGTCTTCAAGAATTTTCTTGGCGAGATTCAAGGGAATCTAGAGCAGAGACTTTTCTCTAACATACCACAAGGTATGCAGCTGCCACCCTGCCCAACCTACCTGACAAAGAGAGTGTGTCAAAACGAAGCAAATTGTACTTTTCTCACAGTAGATGCAAACTACACGCAAATTTACGAATCATTTGATATATCACGAAGGTCGAGTCGATTAATATTCAGAAAGACGACTTAACTGATCGTCAATTAAACGATATCAAACTAATTCACTCCGGCAGTCAGGTATCACTGTAGGCTTGCCTAACCAGGGGATATTTGACTAATTTTCCGTCCCTTGATTTAAATACTTCGAATAATTTGCAATATGGAGAACAACCACAAATGCTGTTCGAGCTATTATTTTGAATTCCAGACCACGGCTTTTCATGGCACGGGAACACCAGTCTGTTCCTCCTCTTTCGACGAGTTGCCGCCACTCCAGAGAACCGAACTTCGGAATCGTGAGACCTGGCCTTGCACGCCAGAAAAAAACAATCGTCACTCTGGTTGGGTTGGCTACGGGCTCCTCTTTCTTCCGGCCGACGTTGACTGGGTTGCGATACTCTCCGTTACAAAACTAACGGGAGAGGCCCTCTCTCCTCATTTGGTTGCCGTGGTTAGTTGGAGCAGGTCCGTGGAGTTCTGTAGCATAAATGTTGCTGCCACTTGTATGTCTTTGTGTTTACCTGCTGTTCTCAGTGGCAGCGATAAACCTCACAACTCCGGTTCCAACTGTTTCGCACTAAAGACAACGCAACCGCGATTATTTCGGTCGTGAACCACCACAAATGTAATGGTTTGCATATAAATTGGTAGGCGCGGCAAAGCTAACCGCACTTGGTAGATAGTACTATGTACTGCCACTGCTTGGGCTTCAGATTTTTCTTTCTCATGAATAATAATAATCAATATAATTTATCTCTCAGTGTACATACTCTCTCACTTTGATCATCTCTCTCTCAGATCAAGGGCTGGACCAGTTAACAGAACGCTCGTTTGTATTGCAAATTGTCCCCTTTGTCTTGTTCTGCAGCAAGAAGCTTACTATATCAGGTTTGTGCTATTACTATGTGTGTAGTATCCGATATTTGAATTGAAACAGGCTGTCTCGCATTTCAATGTGTGTGTGTTATTGGAAATATATACAGGTTTTTACCAGATCCGTCGGACTTGTAGTCTTCAAAACTCCCCTCTTGCCTCCTACAACCGTTTAATTAATAATCAGAAACCTCTGCTAGAAGAGATGCTGACCACGGTCAAGGCAACAGAAGATTAGCAGGTAAGGTCAAATAAACCTGTTAACTAGGAATCGGAAGTCAAACAGCCATTTTAATTCCCCCCCCCAACGCCAAATTCGTTCCACTGGAACAGAACCGACGGAAGCTGTTACTTCTAGAGGAAGAGTGAGAAACATCTCTGGGTGCAATGTTATGCAGCAACTGAAAAAGCTAGTTAAGAGTTTAAAGCCAACTTCTGTGGGGAACTCCGGTAAATAGTCAAGAACACCAGCAGGAAAGATGTTCTAATTACGTTGGGTATTTTAATGCAAAAGTCGGTGCAGACAATCTTGGATTGCCGCAAGTAATGGGACCACATGGAGTTGGCAACATGAATAATATGGAGAGGTTTTTTGTGGATTTTTATGCCAATTGTAATCTAATTATTGGTGGCACAATTTTACCTCATAAAGAGTGCCATAAAATATCGTGGGTATCTCCAAATCTTCACACTCAGAATGAAGCTGACCATCTAGCTTTCAGCAGAAAGAGGAGAAAGCCCTTCGTAGACGGGAGAAAAAATGTTCAAATGTGTGTGAAATTTTATGAGACTTAACTGCCAAGCTCATCAGTTCCTAAGCTTACACACTACTTATCCTAAATTATCCTAAGGACAAACACACACACCCATGCCCGAGAGAGGACTCGAACCTCCGCCGGGATCAGCTGCACAGTCCATGACTGCAGCGCCTTAGACGGGAGAAACTGAAGGGGAGCAGACATAGGCGGTGTCCCCCCCTCTCCCTCTCTTTATGACTGCATACGTTCACGTCACGATAGTTGCTACGAGAAAATGTTTCCGCACTCAAAAGAAGAGATTTGATGTTGAAAATTTGAAAAATGAAAGTAGCAACCAAGAGTCCAAACTAGTACAGAGAAACTGTCCTGAGGCTTTTGTTCGGATGAAGAAGAGGGCACCGATGAACGCTAGGAAAAGGTGAAAATAGCCTTTCCAGGCACAGGTGAATAGGTTATTGGCTTCAGGAATCTAAGAAGAAAGGAATGGATGTCAGAAACAACCTGGAATTGTACCGAACAACGATGAGAAGTAAAACTAAAACTGAACAGTAGCTAGACACGGCTCCAGAAGATTAAACTACAGGACGAATATAAAGCTAAAGACATGGAGGTGGAAAAGAGTGCTAAAGGTGATCGCACGAAATGGACCTCAGACTTCGCTGCGAAGGCAGAGATGGTAGCAGGTGTTGGCAACATGAAGGAGCTCAGTGGTGTCACACGGACTGTCGCTAAAACTAAAGTCAGCAACAGTCCACCTACAAGGTACAAACAAGGGCACCTCGTCAACGATAATGCCAACAATCAAGGCGGCGTGAGAACTTTATGGAGGTGCTGAGTAGAGATGATGAGGGAGATTCTGAACAAGAAACCCGAAGAGGATGGTGATACTGAAATGGCATAAAATACGACTAGTTTAGTGTCACCTTCCATGGAAGAAATCAAGAGACGAATGAAGCAGCTAAAGAATGGAAAAACGCCAAGGGCAGATATCATTGCAGCAGAGATTCTGACCACTGACAGGTACTGATCTTCTCTGGAATTGGAAAACTTGCTACAGGAGTGGAGAGGACTTCTCGTCAAATTTTCCGAAAAAGGAAACATCACCAATTGCCGTGATTGGAGGGGAATCACCTAACTTACGATTCCAAACAAAGCGGTGGCGAGGATAACCTTTAATAGAATCAAGGTGCAAGTTGCACTGCAGATAAGAAAGGAGAAATCTGGGTTTAGAAGTAACTGTTATTGTACAGATCAAATAAACACGCTTAGAGTCATTAGCGAACAATCAAATGAATTCATCACTAGCCTTGCGTACTTTTTGTAGACTTTGAAAAGGCCATCGACTCCATTAAAATAAGTTGTTAATGGGAATCTTTTGAAAAGTACGCAATACCAAAGAAGGTAGTAAAGGTCGTCAGGGAGACTTACAATAACTACACATACCGAATCGTCTATGAAGGTAAAGTTACAGAGTTCCCTCCTAGTAAAGTCAGGACTTCGCCAGGGGTATGTTTAATCTGCAACTATCTTTTTACTTGTGCTGGATGAAGTTAGTAGAAGAAAAAAAAATGCTACTTTTTAAAATCGAAGTAAGGACCTCATGAACGTTACGCGTTCAGCAACTACCGATTCATTTAGTATGCTGCAAGATTTTTCTACTTAAGAGCGCTTGTAATCAAAGGCTTTTTTTTCAGGTTTCCTTGAGAAGCACGTCGCACTGCTTTAGGAGGAAATTAACGTCCGTGAAATGACCTTCAACCCCTGCAAGTACGAAGTAATCCGAAAAGGGCCAGTCCGTAACGTCCCCTTGTGAGTCGCTTACCAAGCAGTTTCATTTGCAGAGGAGACAGAGACTATCTTTTGTCCCACTTGCTTAGCATCAGAATCTCTTCAGTATTAATGGGGATTCCTATCAGAGCTGGCACTGAGAAAAGTCTTTTCGACCCTTTATTGTTGTTGTCCTGGTGGTGGGATAGCTCCTACCGTTGCCCAGGATACGCCAAATCGTCTGTGATGGCATTTTTAGATACGTTTTGAATCTGTTAAAACTTTACTCTCCTGGATACGAAAATAATAATAATAGCTTAAGAACAGAAAGAGGCAGTGTGCGAGTAACCTTGTTGACGGCGTTGGGGTACCCCTGGGGCGTGATCATGATGGCGCCGTTCTTGTAGTAGGAGCTGCCGCCCTTGCCAGCCAGGCCGGGCAGCGTGGTGGCGCTGACGTGGCAGCTGACGTCAGACTTCTGCGTCGGCGGTCGTTCGCCCTCCTCCAGACACTCCGGCTGCTCGCCGGCCTCGGCCGCGTCGCCCGCGCCCTCCTCCTCCTCCTCTGGACCCGCATACAAGTCCACGTAGTCCGGGAACAGCTCGTCCGCAGACGCCCGATTCTGCTTGCAAAACGGAATGGGACACAAAATGGAGTTGAGGTTAGGAAGACTCGAACTCACATTGGGACCTACCAAAAACTGAGTATCCAGCGTAGTGAAGGGTGGGGGCTGGAGGATGGAATGTGGAGGATGAGGCGGCAGAGGAAGCAGCTGCATTCTCCTCCACCCACCACAAAAATTATCTTTCCAAACATAGCTCTCATTGTAACGTTTCGAAAGTTAAGGCACTGGGTCAAGGGTCAGACACTGTGGTCTACTGGTAAAGGTCAGGTCGCCTTCAGAAGGCTGTCATTTAAAAGCCATGCATGGGATGAGCTACCGATAGCAGTTGAGCAGTAGACAGCAGCGGCTGGCATAACAGATGGGCCACGTGGGAATGTATGTTGTGAGAAGCAAGTGCTTATTATAATGTGTGCAGAAACCTCATCCTCCAAACAGCTAATGACATGAATGTAATCATGTTGAGAAACGATCACAATTTAGAAACACGACACTCAAGAAACGATCACAATTTAGAAACATAACACTCAGGGAAATCCTCAGTGATCATAAGAAAGACTCCACAGTGATGTAGAAAGCTTCTCTCTATATAAAGCAGACTATATGCATGTATATCTGGGATCTCCTTGCAAAGCCCTGGATCGATTTCAACCAATATATAGCACAGAAATAGCAGGCTTCATGGGGCTTGTAACCTCCTAGCTCCAATAGGAGCAGAGATATTGGCAAAAGCGTTTTGTTTTTTGTTTTTTTTCAGCTTCTGCCATATAGGCTGTCCTGCACGTAGGAGGATTGTGTGGCATAGTATCGGTCTACCTTACCACCCTGTTTTGCAGTGAAGCCTACACATCACAGTCAAGAAACGATTTTCCAATCCCCAACATGCTGGCTGCCCTGCACGACTGGTGTGTCATATGGCAGTACTATCAGCCAGCTTTATCGACCTCCTTTCCAGGGGTTACACCTGCAGATGAGCACTACTGATCAGTGAGAGAGGGGGAGAATGAGCCGGACAGAAAAATGTGAGAGGTGGAGATGGACAGAGAGAGGGGCCGAGGAGGTGGACAGAAAGTTGGGTGATGTGGGGAAAGACAGAGGGATGAGGACGAGGAGATATACATTGAGAGGGATGAGAGGCAGGAGGTAGATGGAAGGGGTAGAGGGGTAGTGAGCAGGTGGAAAAGGAAGAGGGGCTGGAGGACATGGACAAGGGAGGGGAAGAAGATGTCATCGGAGTAGATAGACACATAGAGTTAGGAGGATGAGCTGGGCAGAGATATGAGAGAGAGGGAGCGATGAACACAGAGAGGGAGAAGGAGGAGGAGGAGGAGACGTATGCAGTTATATATGACGAAGATGTATGTGGGTGAAGCTGTGGAGAAAGGCAAGTTGATAATAAATGCGGGTCATTAATAATAAGTCGAGATCGTATTGTGATACCGATCAGCCACAAGAGTTCTCCAGGATGCAAGAAATGAGTTCACACTTATAACGATATCGATCTTAGTGCAAGGGAGCTGTGGCCCCTAGAGGTAGTGGGTGTACCACGTAATGTAATTGGGTTGGAGCCTCAATAAGCAGCGAAGCTATTAATTGAATTGTACCAGTTTACACAGTTTAGTCTGTAATATACACTAAATGATCAAAAATATTCGGACACTCCTGTATAAGGCGGAACTGAGCACTGGATGTCATAGGCGGAGCTGACAGCTCACAGCAGGCGGGAGTATTATGTTTTCAGTGGAGAACCAATAACAGCTGAATGGGTCAGTCAGGAGAGCTTGGCGACTCCTAACGAGGACTAGTCATTGGATAACACATGAGCAACAAATATTTCAGCGATATTTCAATTCTTCTAAAGTTGCACAAGTCGACTGCAGAAAAGTGAAGAACAACCACAGAGATCCGACAGACCTCGTGTACTGATAGACAGGAACCGTCGAGCATTGCGGAGGATGATATTAAAAGATTGCATAAAATCAGGGGAAGGAGTTGTAAGTGGGCTGCCTCTGTGTTGGCAGCGCTGCGTAACGCTTTGTATTGGATCTCTGACTGCGCTTTCTTTGTAAGAGACTCTGTGGCTCGTTGGACTCGTTGTTGGAAGTTAATCGCCAGTAGTGTTGGGCAGTTGGAAGTTACGGTCGCTAGCACTGATGGAAGTACTGTTGGGCAGTTGGAGGTGAACAGCCAGCAGTGACGGATGTTAAATGTGAGAAGTTACCATTGATGAAGTGTTAGCGTAGGCTAATGATCTGGAAGTATCCGACTTGGAGACTGAAAATTGATTATATATCTTTGTAGTGGATGTCGATGACGATTTATATTCGTGTTTGAACTGGATGTCACTTTATTAAGGTAAAAAATACATCATTTGGTTTGCAACAAAATCTTTCCTTTGCTAACCACATGCCTATTGGTAGTTAGAATCTTTTATTTAGCTGGTAGTATTGACGACGCTCGCTGTATTGCAGTAGTTCGCGTAATGAAGATTTTTGTGAGTTAAGTGCTTAATGAAATGTATAGGCTATTGTTAAGCTTCCTTTTTAGTCAGGGCCATTCTTTTGAATTAATTATTTGAAATCAGCCTATCTTTTTTTTTTTTTTTTTTTTTTTTTTTTTTTTTTTTTTTTTTTTTTTTTTGAGCAGTCAGATTGCGTTGCGCTAGGATATTGTGGATCTCAGTCATTCAGCAATCAGCAATTTAAGTCACTCGCGAGTTCCAGAGTGCTACCGGCAGTACACCTAACAGCATGGCTGTGTGTAGGGAGTTAAAAACTACGAGGTATAGTGGTCGAGCAGCTCCTCATAAGCTACAAATTCCTGTTGTCAGTGCTAAGCTGAGAGCGGCAGTTATATCTCTGCATGAACACTCAGCCATACACAGAAGCTTTATTATACTGTCATTGTAGGGGTTCCTTGCTGCTGATTACCACCACTCGCTGATTAACAAAATGAAGCCCAATAGACCCTGCTGTTCTAAACCCATTTATGTCGAAGATCTTGTACGGAAGTATACTAAATAACAGCTACGCTGCATATTAATTACGATTTAACAAAAAACAGTCGTTTAATGCAGTTATCATCTTTAAACATTTTACAGAAAAACCTCGATCTATAATATTACAAAAAATATAGTACGTTAAGTATTGTGCAAAGTTACTTAAGGGGGATTACTACGTGAGTAAGTCTCAAAAATCGATTTTTTAAAATTTTTGTCTTAAAAAATTCTTTGTACTATTCTGAACAAGGAAAATTTTCAGAATGAGATTTTCGCTCTGCAGCGGAGAGTGCGCTGATATGAAACTTCTTGGCAGATTAAAACTGTGTGCCGGACCGAGACTCGAACTCGGGACCTTTGCATTTCGCGGGCAAGTGCTCTAGAGCAAAGGTCCCGAGTTCGAATCTTGGTCCGGCACATAGTTTTAATCTGCTAGGAAGTTTCAAGGATAATTTTACTTCAATAAATGGTACCAAAGAAAGCCACAAAATTAAAGGAATTTAAAAGTGTCTGCACACATGAAGATGCCCCCATGTCACGTGGACAGCTCTGTTAATAACAGAGTGCTCACTTGTTTGTTTTTTATCACTTTTTAAACTGTAATGCCGTAGTGACGCAATGTTATTAGAGAAGTAGTTACATGGTAGGATTCAAATCCCAAATGAGAGGTTTAAGAAACCCTGTTTGGGAACGGATAAGAGAAACTGTTCTGGTAGGTCTAAATATTTTGAAAATAGGTGCGCTGTATGCTCTGCTACGTTTCAGTGATGGTGCGGTGTCAAGGTACAAGGTTATGGAACTCATGGGAGTGCCTGGTGGATTAGATATGCTAAGAACTTTATTGCCATTGTCCGTAGGAGACTCTTCAATGCAGAGAAATCAGTGTTGGAAGCTACCAAGAAGCAAAAACAAGAAGAAGGAATCGGAAAAAGAAAAGGGAGGGAGAATAACATCAGAAACAAAATGAATATGGACCTGGGATGCGTTAGTGCTACGCAGGGTAGGTAAGGAAACATGGTTTAACTTTACGTGAATTTCCCAGTTCCGGTGCACATTGGTTAAAAACCAATGAAGATAGAGAACAGAAATTTTGCATATTTCTTCAGACATAGTTAACTTAAAAGTAGACTATTCTTATGACTTAAATTAGAAAATTAAAGACCTTTTTAAAGAAAGCAATTAGTTAATTACTGAAATTTTTGATAATCATCACTAAAACATTTTTGAGCCATAATTTACGATAGAAACATCTTTTTAAAAGTCTGCTTTAAACATAATAGTAAAAAGAACTTCTAGAAAAAATCATGCTTCTACATTGCTTTTATTTCGAGATATGTGTACAAATGCTATACATAAATAAGTAACATGCTTTATTTCACTTGCAATACAAAGTACAATTAAAAAAAAAAAACGTGAGACCGAAAGTTGAGGTTCATAATCAAACTATCACCAAATGATCTGTTAAAAGATGATAAGAAATACGTGGGCTTACAACTCTTATTCTTTGCGCTCGCTATTTAGAAAACTGACAAATTCTTCAGGATTCTCTCTTGTATTCACGAATCAGTCCCCTTAAACAGCCCTAAGATCTACTGAGAAAGCGATATTGTAGTACCGTATGTTATGCATCGTGATCCTATCTGGTATTTTAATTATCTGATTGCTTAGCAACAGTAGTTACAACCTGCACCTTGTATACTCGACCGATAGCCAAGATTCCTTTGACTGTCATAGAAATTCAGATTTTATGAATACGATTAATACCAGATAGGACGGACGGTGTGCACTACTACATAAATTCCTTTCGCGTGATGTATACAGGGTGAGTCATTAACTATTGCCACCTAGAATAACTCCAGAAGTATGACAGGACCTGAAAAGTTTGTCGGACAGAAGTTGCATGAGACAACGGGGGCCATAATATGATGTTGGCTTTTTGTTGCTAGTTGGGGTGGCTTCAGAAACATGAAGGTCAACTTTGTTTTTTTAAATGGGATGCTATAGTTTGGTACTTATTTTCTGATAGCGGCTATCAAGACGAATACAATGATATGTAACAGTAAGGTCTCTGAAGGTCACAAAGATGCCATGAACGTCCATTTACAGAAGGTGTTCGAAGTGATGACCATTGGTATCAAAGCAGTACTGCAATCTTCGTATCACGGATTGAGCGGTATTCCTTATCAGATCGGCATTTATCAAAGCACATGCTCTGACAATTCTCTCTCGTATATCGTGTGCATAATAAATATTCGCCGAATACGACGTATCCATCTGACGTGCCATTGACATGTAAACACCATTCGCCGGTTTCGCAATATCACGATATAGGAACGGTAAGACTAGTGTCGTTGAATCAAGCGAATGTGAATGATGTATTCCTTTGAAGAACAAGTCGATGTTGTAAGCATAGGCATAGGCGTTCATGACAGCTTTGTGACCTTCGTTGGCCGGCTGGAGTGGCCGAGCGGTTCTAGGCGCTACAGTCTGGAGCTGCGCACCGCTACGGTCGCAGGTTCGAACCCTGCATCGGGCATGGATGTGTGTGATGTCCTTAGGTTAGTTAGGTTTAAGTAGTTCTAAGTTCTAGGGGGCTGATGACCTCAGAAGTTAAGTCCCATAGTGCTCAGAGCCATTTGAACCATTTTGACCTTCGTTGTCCTTCAAAGACCTTACTGTTATACATAACTGGATTCGTCTTGATAGCCGCTATCAGAAACTATAGCAGCGTATTTTAAAAAAACAAAGTTGACCTTCATATCTCTGACGCGACCCCACCTAGCAACAAAAAGCCAACGTCGTATTATGGACCCCGTTGTCCCATGCAACATTTGTCCCACAAACTGTTCAGCTGCTATCACACATTCGAAGTTATTCTAGGTGGCAATAGTTAGTGAATCACCCTGAATAGCCGGCTTAATATTATAAGCTGCTGTAGAGAGCGACCCCACTGTACAGTGGATGGCCGGAAACGAATAATTTGGAGTGATGAAACACGCTGTACCCTGTGGCAATCAGAAAGGTTTGGGTTTGGCGAGTGCATCGAGTACGTTACCTGCAACTATGCATAGTGCCAACAGTACAGAGGTGGTGGTGGTACAGTGTGACAGTGTTTCTCGTCGTTCTGTGTACAGTAGAGGAGCACTACAGAGACTTTGATTGTATCAGCAAGACAATGGACTCTGTTATAAAAAACCTTCTGTGAGATAGTGGCTTGTGGACAATAACATTCTTGAAATAGGCCGGTCTGCCCAGAGTTCCGGCCAAAACCCAATGGAACGCTTCTGGAATTAGTTAGAAGTTAGAAAGTAGACTTTGCTGCAAACCTCGGCGTTCAATATCATTACCTCCTCTCGTTTTTACTCTGAAGGAAGGATGGGGTGCCATTCTTCCATAGACATTCAGACTTTATTGAAAGGGTCCCCAGCAGAATTTAGATAGACGTAAGGATGAAAGATAGCCACACTACATATTAATGTTCACTAATAAGTGTCTAGATACTTTTCATCAGATACTGTAGAACTCCCCAACTTAGTGATAGTTTTGATCTCCCTTAATATTTCAGACGAAGACGAATGTAATGTATATGTGAGTGTGGTGCGAGAGCTTACGATCAAAAACAGTATTAACTGTAATCACTGGTGATCATCAAGATGGCGGCGATCTCCAGAGAGGCTCCTTGCTTTGAAGAAAGGTGCCAGAAGCTCTGGGATACCTTGCAGGGAGGTAGCTGGCGGTTCGCACCAGCCAACTAACGGCAGCCTAACAGATCTGGCGGCTTCCCTCAGAGTTTGCTTGTGAAACAAACATAGCTATTTCTAGAAACAAGCGTTTAGGGTGGCAATAGAAAATAGTGGCTACTCTGACAGTATTTTTTTTTTCTTGCTGGGACCGAATTTTTAAATAGAATTCAGGAGGGTGATTCAGCCTTGCTTTTGTCGATGTTCTGGAGCAGTCAACACGTAGAGTCCTCATAGTCAGTGCTCATTACAGAGGATCTCGTGATAGGCGACATACTGGGATAAGTCTGGCTCTAAGGTCTCATACACTTATCGAAGTAGTAGAGACTTTGGTAACCGAGTTTGACGTTTGCTGTTTATGATACATAAATTGTCCATGCGATTCACACGACTCGAAGAAACTGCCGGCCGCTGTGTGAACACGGCGAGATGATTCATAAGTGTCATGTATAGTTTTGGTATCTGAATCGATTGTGAGCGAGCAGCAATGTTGTAAAGCTGTATCACAGAAGTTAGGTTATTATCTTTGGTGTGCGTGAAGGGCAGTAGCAGATAGGGGTTAGCTGTGTTAAAGTGGGGAAGCAGTTGTAATGTTATATCTCAAATGTAAAGTCTCAATGTATCGAT